>NC_049989.1:23222074-23306412 GCF_000003815.2 Branchiostoma floridae | reverse complement strand
CGGGAGAGAACTACACTGGCCCCGTAGAGAGCCAACACTAACTACGGTAGGCCGAACCACAAAGGAGACGGATGTCAGGTAGGTAGAACAGCTATCCTGCGGAATGTCCTAATTACCGCTAGTTGGCGTGTTTACTTCTGGCCGATCGAAGGCCAACAAGTCCAACAGTTCCTGTCTCAACACGGGACTTAAAATGTCCTCAATCAGTGAGCTGTGGACAGGTACTTTGTACAGGTGTGCCCATGTGGGTGGGTGGGTTGACATGCACGTGTTTCAAGTGCTTATGCTACCAATGGCACTTCAGTACAACTGTTAATCTGTATCTGCATCTGTATAGCCAGTATAACCACCCGTTGGTGTAACACAGCAGCTTCTGTATCTGTATCTATATAGCCAGTATAACCACCCGTTGGTGTAACACACCAGTTTTAGTATCTGTATCTATATAGCCGGTATAACCGCACTTCGGCGTAACACACCAGCTTCTGTATCTGTATCTATATAGCCGGTATAACCGCCCTTCCGTGTAACACACCAGCTTCTGTATCTGTATCTATATAGCCGGTATAACCGCCGTTCGGCGTAACACACCAGCTTCTGTATCTGCATCTGTATAGCCAGTATAACCACCCGTTGGTGTAACACAGCAGCTTCTGTATCTGTATATAACCGCACTTCGGCGTAACACATCAGCTTCTGTATCTGTATCTATATAGCCGGTATAACCGCACTTCGGCGTAACACACCAGCTTCTGTATCTGTATCCATATAGCCGGTATAACCGCACTTCGGCGTAACACACCAGCTTCTGTATCTGTGTCCATATAGCCGGTATAACCGCACTTCGGTGTAACACACTAGCTTCTGTATCAGATCTGTATCTATATAGTCGGTATAACCGCACTTCGGCATAACACATCAGCTTCTGTATCTGTATCTATATAGCCGGTATAACCGCCCTTCGGCGTAACACACCAGCTTCTGTATCTGTATCTATATAGCCGGTATAACCGCCCTTCGGCGTAACACACCAGCTTCTGTATCTGTATCTATATAGCCGGTATAACCGCACTTCGGTGTAACACACCAGCTTCTGTATCTGTGTCCATATAGCCGGTATAACCGCACTTCGGCGTAACACACCAGTATCTATATCTTATTTTATGAACAAAGACCTTTATTGCACATTTTTCCACACGGGGCTAAGTACAGGTTACAAAAATACATTGAAGAAACATAATTGATAAATGCAAAATAAAATTATCATTAGAAAATTAAAGTTCAACTTCTCCTCGCTTTTCTGTTATGGTGGAGATAAATGAAATAGCAGATATGCATGTTTTGTGATCGATGGTTTGTCTAGTTGCGTGACTTTTTTCTACCTATAGCTAGTAACTTAACTGTATGAAATATGGAAATGGGTTCTGCAAAACCTTATACAGTTCATTTCTCTCTTCGTTATATGCAACCTAAAGTCTGTTATGAAATGGCATTTGTACATGTCCTCTGTTCTAATTAAATTACAGTAGAAGCCGCTTAATTACACGGCCTATTTGCAACTTAATCTCGTGCAATTATCCGACTGGTGCAATAATGCGAAGTTATACAGCTAGACCGCACCAGTTTGGGATCTTGGGATTCCGTGCAGTTAACAGAAGTGTGCGTTAATCCGTTGTGCAATTAACTGGCTTGTACTGTATTAAATAATCTTTGTTCCGGATTGGTAGATAAATAACTAGACAGGAAACAATGTATCGGGTTCTGAAAAGCCGCCTGTTCAATTACAATGAAATGGATAGTGAACAACGCTCTATCAACAGGTATCTAACGACTATAGCCTTTTTCACGAGTAGCATGAAAACCAGGTGAGTGACAGGATATACCGGGACTCGAACTCTGGACCTTCTGGTGCCAAACCCTTGACGATATTATAATGACAATGACAATGATCTTTATTTGCATGACCTTGCCCATGTGGGCTAAATGCAGTAGTTACATAAAACGTTGCTGTAAAGAATCTTTACAGTGTCAGTGGGAGAGACAGAACAACTAAGGCTATGCTACACTATAAGTACATCTATCGTTTACAAAGTAGTCAAATATGTAATGCTATACTATTCTACAATTTACATGTCTCTTTCCTCTTCTTGAAACAAGTGTATATGAATTCACAGAGTTTTTGCAGTACAATGTTGTCAGATGATTTCATTATGTATACAAAAAGCTCATCTTTTACTAACTGTTTAGCTCGTGTATCAAAATTCAGGGCATTAATAAAAGAATTACGTATATCACTATATAACTCACACTCCAATACAAAATGAACTTAATTTTCAATATCTTTGGCGTTACAAAGTGTACAGATTCTATCACTCGGAGGAGTCCGGTTGTATCTTCCTACTTCTATTTGTAAAGGGTGATCACTAATTCTTAATTTAGCCATGGCTCGGCGATGGCTGAAATTATGTATATTTAGGTACTGTTCTCTTTCGTAGGTGTCTTTGAACTTCCTGTACGTTCTTAGTTTGTTTCCTTGATTTTCCCTTTTTACCTCCATGAAAAAATGGAGGTATAGTTTTCGGTGTGTCTGTGTGTGTGTCTGTGTGTGTGTGTGTGTGTGTGTCTGTGTGTCCGCATATTTGTGAACATCATAACTTGAGAACCTATTGATAGACTACGATGATATTTGGTATGTGGGTAGGGGTTGGGAAGACGAAGGTCAAGGTCAATTTTGGGCCCCCTGGTGTGTGACCTTGGTACTGCAGCGCAACTTCCGGTTTTGCTATCTCAGTGTTCTGAACAACCTATGGTCACGATTTTTGAGTATTAGATAGCTCTTGTGCTCAGGAAAAATTGACATAAGTTTGGGCTCCCTAGCGTCTAATTTTGGAATAGCAAGGGCATTTTTGTCAAAAACTTCTAACGAGGATAACTCTAGAATGGAACAACGGATTTTCATGATTTTTGGTATGTAGGTACCTTAGATAATGTTGTGCAAGATAAAATACTAATTATGCAAAATAGGAGTACATTTGCATAATTAATGAGAATATTCTATCATAGCAGTTTTTTCAATGTATCTCTTGTCCCGTACGTAATATGGTCGTGACATGTGGGTGGTAGATAGCTTTTAGCGTCATGACAAAGTGGGGCAAGTTTCAGTTCCCTAACATTCAATTGTAGAACTGCAGGGGCGTTTTTGTCAAGACACTCCAAAGAGGATAACTGCAGAAAGGAATGGCGGATTGCCTGCATTTTAGGTATGCAGGTAGCTTAGACAAAATGTTCATAATGGTATGCATTGTATGCAAATAAGGACTTAATTTGCATAATTAATGAGGAAATTGTATAATTCCATTGTTTGCAATAACTGGACTTCGATAAATGTAAAACTTGTTAATTATAATCGGTGGAACATATGAGGATATCAAATATGCAAATACAGAACTTATTTGCATAATTTATGCAAAAATTGCAAAACAACTTAATGATTAATGATTTGAATTGGGAATTTTACTGGTGACATGTGTACTGTACGTTATTCAATGATGAACAACACCATGCATAAATCATGTTAATGTTAAGTCATTTGCATGAAATTTACAAAAGCTCTAAATATTCATGGAGGTATGAGGTCGCCGAACTCTAGTTCCATTAGAGTTGAGTTCGGAATTGAAAGTCTGTAGATATATGTCTTTCAATCTTTGTTTCACTTGCGACTGAGCTGATGGTATATCATAGTCTTGGTTCAACAGTAGGTACCCATAACCAGACTCCTCGAGAATCTTACTTACATTTGAAAGCCAACATGGTACCTTACGTCGGTGTAGATCTTGTTGTACAAGGAGTGCTTGATATTGTAAACTATTTGTTGGTACTTCTCTAGTTAACCTGCTATAATAAGAGTAGAGCCTGCTGTAAGCCTCGATCCGCAAATTATAACCCCCGGACCACACACGCTAAAGGTCGCGGTTGCCATGCTCGACTTGTCTCCAAGCAGAGGTTTGGCTCGAGCTGTTTTTGACGTGTTTTAGGCTTTTTTGTTCTACCGGTGGACATGACCTTACGAGAAGACAACAGTAATAAATAGAAAGCCATACAAAAACGTCTAAATGGCGTCGGGCGTGGCGTAACTGGTAGAGTGTTCGGCTCGGAATCTAGAGGTCCTGAGTTCGATCCCCGCCGTGCCCCCAACGTTGTGCCCTTGGATGGGCACTTCACACGGCTTCCCTCACTTCACCTTGGTGTAAAAATGGGTACCTGACTTCGGTCGGGGAGGTAAAAGACTACCTTTACCTTCTGTCTGTACCGTGTATGTGGCACTGTTAATATAAGTTACAAAACTTGAGTGCAGTGCCACATTGTCCTCGTCTGTCCAAAAGCAAATAGAGATGAAAAAGAAAATGCCTAAAGCACGTCAGAAAACAGTCGTCGTAGCCGAACCTCTGCTTGGAGATGAAAGCTCGCCATTTCCCCCCTAATTCCGGAGTTTACCTGGACCTGTCACTCCGGTCGATCACTTACACAATTAGTGCGTCCAAACAAAGCCGGAGACGATTAACCTGGGATCCAGACTGCTGCCAGGGACCACACAGGTCGGCTCTTCGGCACCAGGTCGCACTTGCCCCCGAGGAAATTTTACCTCACCTCCGCTGTAAGTAGTCTCTGCCCGACTTACTACGCTGGCTATATAGAGAAATAGTTAGCCATTGGTTTGGTTTGGTTTGATACAGATCTCCATTAGTGACCGATATGTCACTACTCTTCCTGGAGTCCGGGTGATTTGTAGAGAATCACCAACTCTAGACGCATGGATTTTGCCAATCAACGGTTGGGTAATTTTCCTGCGCAGGAAGAAATGTGACTTCCCGCGGACTGCTGATTCTCCCTATCAACTCTTCACCAAATTTTTGCCGAACTCTACGATCCATATCCCCGTTGGAAGATGGTAGAGGCTGCACGGGAAGGCACCACGGAAAATCACCGGGTGGTCTAAGTTGTGCAGGCGGGGAAAGAAGCTTACAGTACCGAGGAGCCCCCGCCTAGCAGCCCGGGGAGAGACTGGCGACCAGGTTAGGGTCGCCCGGCGGCTATTGAAGTTTGTTTCCCTCCGCTGACGAGGGTCTTACCAGGCTTCCCGGTCGCCTAGCAACGCAGACGACATTTGGACACGGGTGGCAGGCAGGCACAGCCAGCGGTGTGCTGAGGGAAGGGCAGACAGTCCACGGGGACAAGAGCAGGTGAGGAAGTACTACTGGAAGGAACCTTCTTAAAGGTGACACATTTCTTACTCTTTACATAATCTGGGAAACTATAAGACAGGTGTTCGGGGCCTGTACGATTTTAAGAAGGCCGCCACCAGCTGCAGCGCCTTACGGGTGCGCCGGTGTCTCAGTGTTTTCTCGGGCGGTAAGTGTTCTTGACTGGTCCGGGCAGTCTTCCGCTACGACGCCCGCGTCATAACAAGCGTCTTACAACACTTCAAGGTGCTGTACAGCAAATTGCAGACGGCGTCTTTAATTAAATGCGAACTTGTGTGGATGTTGTGACACTGTTACATTCCATTTGGGGTGAATCGTCCGTAATGGGGGTCTTTACCCCGTTTTACCCAAACCCAAAGGAGTAAAAAGGGGTTAAAAGGAGTAACCAGGGTCGTCATTGTTCCTATGCAGATGAAGGGGTGAAAGGGGGTGAAAACAAAATTCACACCTGGGTCATAGAAGAGTAAAACGGGGTGAAAAGGGTTTCACAAATAAGTGTGAAACAATCCCGGGGCGCGTGTGAATATCGGCTCCCCAAGGTGCTGGTACTTCCACTGGCCGCTAGGGGTGTAGTTTAATTAGGCAGGGTGTTTGCGCTTCCGATCGCCGAACCATTTCATACATAATCATGATAATTCAAGTATATTTTTTTCACCAACAAAATCAATTGAGTATAGCAAAAAGTAATTGTCGGCTTACAGTGGATGTCATAGCAACGTACATTTCACCGACCGGGCGAAAATGCGTTTGTACAGCACTACACGGTGCGGTATTTCTTTTTCAAGGACGCTGGCCACGGCCGTAAAAGCCACACACTGTTTGTTTTGCTATTGTTATGAATGTTGACGATGTGTCTCGGCGCCCTTTCGCATCTCATTAAAACCCGTTTTTCAAGGTCTCAGTTCAGTCCTTCTAACTCCCGGAATAGAATAAATGGAATAGTGCATTCTACGAACTTTGATTGACATCTTGACAACGTCAAAACCTACATAAACTTGTACTAAATACTTAGATTTTTCTTACGATCTAAGAAGGATGTCCCTACCCGCCTACCGCCAGTAAACGTATTTCGGTTAAAACAGTTTGTTTCCGCCATCATTTCCAGTGTTGTTTACTTTCTGAATTTGTGCCGTTTTGGAGATTTTGCGGCCTCAAAACTCACAAAAGGAAAGCAAAGCAAAACTTGTTTTTACGCCCAACATTTCTATGAACGAATTTATTCTTCAGCCATGCAGCCCGCGCTGCCGACAGCAGTCGGGGCCGCGGGGATTCCCCATGCACACGGCCAGCATGTTTCACTGGTGGGGCCGATAATGTCGAAATAATGTCTATCGGACAGAAAACCCTGCAGAGACATTCCAAAACGGAAGGGCCCGAAGGAGACATTTTAAAAACTCAACTACATATTTTTAACTTATCTTCTCTCCACACGTAAGGTAGGGACTCCCCTCGGAGACCATCTATTATTTAGAACAATAAGTACTCATTAAGCTATTGGCGTCTTTCCGATAATTAATTGCTCCCCGCCCTCAGAATTGCCTGTGAAAGACAAGTACTTCTTACTTTGTGCCTGCCCCCAAGCGCCCAGTGATGCGTAATGCGCGGCCCGCCAGACTGCCCGTTCCCCGACTGCGACTACGAGAGATCGCGTTACCATAATTATGCTAATGCCGCGGAAAAACTCTTACCTGTCCAGTAACTTATGGTAAAAATAATCCTCGGCCAACTTCGGTCGTCAGTGGGACAAGGTTAAGACGTAGTTTGTCACTTGCTTCAGTCATAAAAAATCGGTACCGTGATGGCAACAGTTAAGCGTGCTGTGATTACAATTTCGTTATGAAAATATGAGTGGATTTTGTTGATGTGAATTTTATTGTGTACCAGGCTAACGAGACCTTCCGTCCGCCTTTTGATGTTAGCAAATTAAAAAGCAACAGAAAACACTAGGCGAACAAAACAGGGCTTGGACACAGTGCTGCGATCTATGCATTATTTACAAGCCAGAGCGGCTTGCAGGAGGGGTTTCTATGCAAATGAGCAAATGAGCTTAGACCTGACGTCATCGGCTCCGATTTTCCCCGACCCAATCGTCGGCAGTCCGAGGAAGAACGGATCTGACTTAGATTTCCGACAATTTCCATATTTGGAACTCGGAGGATTGCGTAGACGTCATCTTCTCCTGGAGGACCGTGGGAAGCGGCAAGATCAACCAAACGTGCCCCGCCTCCACAGCGCGCCTTTGTGTTTATCGGTCGGCTTACGATCCTTCCGAGACTTTCTGCCTTTGGTACTATGAAATTTTGTCGATAAAGGAATTTGTATTGCTCACTTTTGACATCCTAGTTTCTCGTCATACGGACTAGCTACCACCATATTGTTTCATCATTATTCAGTTAAATAAGTTAATTTCCCGAAAGTTATAATATTATTTCCTAGGAAAATTGATGACATGACACAAGCGGCAACCAGACCTTTGTTGAGTCGCCGACACATTGTTGACTTCGTCGTTTCTCATTCAGTTTTGGCGTAGAAATTAGACAAGTTGGCCGGGGAATTTTGGCAGGCAGCTGAATATTTGCTTATGTTATGGGGAGGAAAGGTAACGGACATATTTTGCGCATAAAGTCAATCATTCGTTGGACAAACATCTCTTGATTATTATTACATCGGAATTATTTAGGTAAAAGGGGTTTCTAATGAAATTAGGTCCAATCAGTTCAGCAATGGAGTAATTATTCTAACTTTTAAATCCACTCTATGCAAAGAACCAGCCATCATGCTACATTCCTCCGTCAACATTGTGGCACCACTCACTGTCAAAATTGATTGATTTACCCGCGAAAGGCTACGCTTCAGATCAAAAAGCGGTGGGAAAACGGAGTGTAGTGAACGTTGTTAGAAATACCGTTTTAGCAAGGCTTTCAACCTCCTTGGTTTTAGCGGCAACGTGCCACCCTACACGAAATTATCCTTACAACAAACTTAGATTTCAGCTCTTCTTTTGCTTTTATCTATTTCTATCACTGTGTCCGGTTTTAGCGAGTTTATAACTTTATTGTGCATCACTTTTTCTTTTGTTATCGATAGCACTCATTGAATAACATATTTGAAAATACTACATCTTCTATGTTTTGTAGTGTATCGTAATATACATGTGTGACGGAATATTAACAGTTTTTTATGTACGCTTTTATACATACAGGTGCGTAGAATAGAAGTGTGCACAAGGAAAAGAATGCTGCAAGCTGACTTGTCGTGCCTAGCTCCGCCAGGCCTTCCGACGTGGAGAAAAAAATCGGAAATTGGCCAGGGGAGTCAGTCCCCGCTAAGGTTAATGCATTCACCTCCGGAGCCTGCGCGGCCGGCCAACTCCTCTGGTAGCAAAACTCCCGGCCTGGCAAATTATCCCCCAAATAACAGCCAGCAGAGTCCTGCCCAAGTTCTGCCAAAGTGTTTTCGTCATTGAATTCTACCAAGGACGTGATATATAAACGTTTTTGGTTCTACCAGTTGATGGTTGGGGTAGTCCTAACACTACATTATGATCTTGTTTTTACCAAGGATGTTATAATAAGGTCATTGTTTTTTTACTAACACAGTGTTCGCCCTGTCCATCGAATTGTTTCTTTCAATTGACATAATGAATGAATGTACAGGATGTTTGTTTAGCCCTTTAGCAATAGCCAAATTAATTAAATGCAAATCAGGGTGACGTTTGTTCCATGTTGCGGCATGGTATTTACAAATATCTTGCTTTCCATTTTAATAGAGTTATTTAGTCCAGAAACATTATGTCGAATTGCATTTCAAGAACATGGTGTTTGTAATATATTTGTCAGTCGACTTCGTATTCTATATTACTTTTGAACGAATTTTTTAATGACATAGAAAATATCAAAGTTTCCGACTTTCTACTCTAGGGGCCACTGTCAAGAGAGGGCCGGTGCACGCAGCTGGACCGGTACCCTCATGTCGTCAACGTAAACACCGTGATGATTGGCGTGGAACTGTGAACTGGATCATTTGTTTGGTTCTTCATGCTTATGCATTATAACATCATGCAGATATGGATTAGTTTTAAATTCAAAACAGATTCCTTAACTGTGAAAAGTAGGCGACGACTGGAGGCTGACGGCTGGTCTACGGACTATTTTAAACTAATCACATAAATTCTGATGATTCCGAAGGGTTCCTATTTCAAACCATACCTTAGTTTCAGACAAAATCCGCAATTGTCCAATTCGCTTTTCTGTACATCACAAACCTACCGTAGGCCTGTAGTAAAATCGATGTCCGATGCAGCTCAATCCCGACGGTTGGGGACTTACCTTAGTTCTTATAGACGTGTGTTGAAGAGTATCAAAATTATCGTTGGTTGGTGTGAGCTTCGGGTTGCAAATTTTGTTGTGTTTTGTAAATATTCTTCAGATTAAATATTCATATAATATATGCTAGTTGTTAGTGTGTGTATATACCAGAGATGTATTGTTATTCAAACATCAAAACGTGTTCCCAAATACGTATTGGGATTGTACTGCCTTGTAGTACGTACGTACGAACGTAACATCTGTTAGTAAGTTGTTAGCAAAAGTTAAGTCAAACAACCTCCATGGTCAAACGGAACAAACAAAAAACAAACAGAACAAACAGAACTTGACCAAAACAAAATGATAATCGTAAGGATAACACCAAACGGCATGAATAGCTTTTCTCCAAACGTCGTACCTGAAAAACAAAACGAAACATGCAAGAGTTACCAGATGCAACTAATACCAAGGAGTTTTTTTTTAACCTCCTTGCTAATACCATTTATCAATCTGGGACCCTTTGGACTAAAATAATCAACTTGTGATACTGTAAAGACCATAAAAGATTTGCCTGTTTCAGGCGTTTTTTGTAGACATACTAGCTTTCTTCAAATGCTGTCTAATTCCAGGGAGGTTGAAAAACTCCTTGCTTATTCAAACTCGAAAGGTGTGAAGCAATGCACCTGGATTCGGCGTTTGTTCCACACTTGAAACTGGCTTTGTTCATTTCTAGACGCAAATCTAGAGACAGACAGAGATGTGTATTGAACCAAGGAGGTTGAAAGGGGGAAGGCGCCCTTTCTCCTTTCAACCTCCTTGATTGTACTTGTAATCTTGGCCCTGTCCTAGGATATTTGAGAATGAGAATAAGCACGCGATGTTTTCCAAGTTTGGTTTAAAAATGTCGGTATAATATCTAAATCTTCGTATTATCAGTAAAGTCATGTATGAAATGTAGGAATTCTGTGAAATTATCTTGTTTTGACATCCATCTTGGTCATTGTCATGCATGCAAAACCGTGGGCCCCATTGTCGCCAAGATGCAAATACGACGACGGTTGATTTTCTTTTTCTTTGGATCCCAAGCCAAAATAAGAAATCCGGTCAGACCTTAGGTCAGTTTGACTTGAATGCGTAAATCATGGATCGAATATACGAATTTTTGTTCGATCTTAATTCACGTTAACAGGTAAAAAAATGGATGGCACTTTTCTTGGTTTCTGAACAGGTTTCGGAGAAATGTACGAATTGTTTTCTTAGTTTTCAAACAGCTTTCTTACAAATTTACGATAGCAAATAGTTCGCGCATCATGTAGAAGACAAAGGACAATTCAGGCCATGACATTGTTTACTACCGCGGCGTACAGTGAAGAAAGCTCGAAGGAAGAATCAAGGACGTTACGTCATTGGAAAAATAAATGAATAAAAATCTGTGTTTAGAAGTACATCGTATATGGAAATTTTGCCCACCGATCAAAGTGCGTATTAAACAAAGTACTAGAAAACTTATTTTTTCATGAATGATGAATGTCAAAAACTATTTGCACAACAAAGAAGGTCAAAGCAGTCCTTGGTCTTATCAAAACAAGTTGCTTTGTTTTTGTCTTCCTCTGCATGACACACGGTCGGCCAATTCGTCCCCTAGAAACGCTTTGAGAAAACCAAGGACGTTATATCTATGTGAAAAACTTAGCACGGACGTCACTAGTTCGTGAGATGGGAGATTAGACTTAGCCCTTGAAATATATATTTTTTTAAATCTTTTAATCAAACATAAGACGTTAAATTTTTTTTCAGAAACGACCGTTAAATTACGTATAGAATTTTTGAACAGATACAGTGTGTTTTTTTCATCACATCGAATGACTGATATTTCTGGCGCTAGCGCACGTGAGGTAGACTCAAGCCCGCTGCCAATCACGTCCTAGCAACCGCCGGTCCTATAGCAACCATCTCCACTTTTTCCCGCCTTTGTGTCGATCGGCGTGTATGTTGTTTCCGAAGTGACTACATTACATATTACTACATTATATACTAACGTTACTATTGTGGGCTTTAAAAAGAAAAAAAATTACATTACATAGGAACATTCTGAATGATCAACGTTACACCACTCACAACATATGGGCATAAAAAGCGTTCAAAACTATTGCCGCGGATGATTCTTATTACAACATGGGACAGTCGACTTCTTGGTCTCGGGACGTCGGATGACCTCAAAATTCTCTTCAGTGATGTCAATTCGTCTCTGACATTTTGTAATTTTCGCCATCGTATGTCTGAGCCAAAACTGACAGACATTTACTCGGTTCTCTCTCGTGAGAATAATGTCTGACACGAAGCTTTTTAGCGCCGCCATATTTCCCTCGTTCCTCAGCTTGGGTCACAGCGCGAGTCATCAGCAACTTTGCCAAGCGAATAGATAAGTTGTGAATGTCGCTAGTTGCTGACAAGGATTAGACGTTCAACTACTGCTGATCACAACTTCATATTCATTTCTAAGCATCAAATCGTCACACAAACCAAGGAACCTTGCAAAAACTTTTCTTTGTTCACGAAGGCTTGGCTTGGCTTGACTTGTTAGCATGTTCCATTATGCCGAGGTGGTCCCGTCGAAAGAAAACTTTGTCTACTTAGGCTCATTTCTTTCATAAAAATTCAACTTAGCTTGGTATTTGCATGAAACAGTTCCATTTGATTAATCTTTATCGTTTTATATCATAATCACTGTATTTTATACTATACATCAGAATAGTCACGTCACCACATTTTACCATGATAGTAAAAGTGGAGTGGTCCACTGACCCCTTGTGACCTTGTTTTCCTGCTTGTTACGGACGCCATACTGGAAGAATACGAAAAACGATTCAGAATAGAGTAAGAGTAGATTGCTTTCGGAATACGACAATTTGACCTGCTTACATACATTTCAAGAACTCAGATACATGAATGGATCGTCTGTTTGTAAAATCTGCCAAAATAGTTTTCCAGTCCGATTACGCAGAAATAGCGATGTACAAAGGATCTGTCACGAGAAAAAATCGCCACGTGAAAAAATTCAATTACAAAAAAGAATTCAATTATTTCGCACCAAATCACATAATTTTTTAGTAAAGTTCCATTTACTCAATGTTTTCTTTATAAATCGTTGATGATTAATTTTGCTGATGAAGCGCAGGAAAATTGTGAACCCGGTGATGGTAGCGAGGCGTTAGGATACAAGACACGGCCGGCCGCGCTGTGACTGGATCTGGACCGGCCTGGTGACGCAAGACATCGACAGTGTGGTTTGACAACCCATTGCCGTTCAGAGGGCACGGTGTTTTTCCTGCTCTGTCGCCGCTAGGAGGCGTTAGTAACTAGAGCCACGTAATCGTTCACACGCTTCACACTTCGTCGCAGAGGTGTCATAATTGCAGGGGTTAGAAAGGGTGACTTTTCCATTGTGTTCTGTTGCAAAGTAAACACACTAAGTTTCACCCCAAACGTGCATAATCAGCCCAGGAGAGAACAATGGGGTCCGCCCTCTCACTCCAAGTTACCCCAGCATTTGGGGTAAAAGTGAGTAAAGACCCCCAATACGGACGATTCACCCCAAATGGAATGTAACAGTGTGAAGAAGTCAGTCATGATGTTTTAGGTACGAACACGTGGATATTCGAGCTGTCTTCATGATATCATATTTTCATTGATAATTTTCGCCCTAGCGGGTTAAGATTCCCTTTCAGAACAGAAATTCATTTTGATATATCTGTTGTTTGTTTGTTTGTTTATTCTTTATTCAACCAGGGTGAAAGCATATCACCTGACGTCGTTTTATTTTCATATTCTCTCGCAGTATGGCATTGTCTGTTAAAATTATAGAATTGAATTTTTAGCTATTAAAAGAGAAAAAAAACTTTTTGGGGGGGTAGGGTCCCTGACTATTTTCACTTCTTTCCGTCATCTTCGTATTGTTTATTTGTTTTCAACTACATACCCCCTCCCCATGCCGTCTTGCATAGATCTGTCACTAATCGATATAACCGTGATTTACGACGTTTTTATCTGCCCCCTGACACCTGTACAGATTACACTATTCCCGCCAGGGTCGGAGTAGCCTGGGTACCATTCTCCGCGGTCGGCTTTGGGGAGCTTTACCCGGCACCGGCCTGCTTCTGTCAGCCTGTCTGATTAGCTGCCCTTTGAGATTTCGCCTATAGAGCTTGTAGCCGGCCTTTTGAGTTTACCCCTCCCGCGACTAAAGTAATCTAACCCCGTAAGAACTCCCCCGGCCTGTACCAATCAACTGTACGGGCGGTCACCTCTACACCGCCGAGCGCCTCGATGGTATGGTTCCCAGGCTAGGGTCGGAGCAAATATTTCTCGCTGCACGATCTGTAAATCTGACGGTAGCGTCGCACGATTCCTTTCTTCAGCACTTTCTTTAAGGCGCGGTCACACAGGTCGTGCGATCGTCCTAGGATCGCTAACTTGTTGCATTTTGGAGGACGAAAATGTACGTCTCCTGCAAAGTTCAGCATACACAAAATACTGCTTTGGATCCATGTCAGTGGTTGGTTCTGTCACGGCCTGCTTGAAAATTCTATGGCATCAAAATCGTACGACGATCGCACGACCTATGTGACCGCTCTCCTCTTAAACCTAGTCAGTAGTCTGCCTTGACTGAAAGGCATGGATGGAACAAATTGAGCAAAATAAGAGTGAGGAATTTACCCGTTGGGCAAACGAAACTTTTACCGGTCGGTTAAATCCTCTCGCAACCTATTCGCGCCATTTCGTCTGAGTTCTACCATACACTCACAGTCTCTTTCCACTGAACAGCGAGCGACTGTACATCGACCAGGTTGTATTTCTGGGACCCTTGATATTCATTTCATACAAAAATATTATGCAATATGGTGCAAGATGTTGACAGCTGATGTAACGGACAACAAAACACACTAAACGTAAAAAATGTTTTTCATCTATTAGATATCGTTGAGCTATTTGTCAAATCTTTGGTCGCCGCTTGAACTGGATAAACGCTTCGTTTCAAAAGAAATACGGCGGTCATCTTGAATGACGCGTTTCTGACGAGAACATTGAATGTTTATGAGTAGAGATAACGTTATTGACACGACAAACGTACAGGAGTCGTTCGGAATGCAATATACGCGCTGCACAGTGGATACATTGTCACCACGTTGTGTAGGTACAAAGTCTACCCCTGTATAGGCATGGGTGCATTTTACACAATCTAGACTATACAGTTTGCATAATCTTCTTAGTCTTTTATAGCCATTTTCTCTTTGTACGGTTCGTGTTAAGACGTGTCACATCTTAAGGTTGTACTGACATGTTTTAATAAGAAAGGTCCCTGATCGGTGTTAGGCTTTTGAATCTGTTGTAGCCACTTTGTATATTTTCACAGTAGTAGTGGTAAGGTTAGATCTGAGGGAGTGAATGCAAGTTTGCAAGAACTTAAATGTGATAGCAATAATCTTGGTGACTTTTTTTGTACATGATTGTTTACTTTACATATCCATCTTCATGTATAAGGATTGACAAGGGACAATTGTTGGCACTATGTAGGACAGGTTTTAACACAAAAAAAACTGATATGTGGCTGTCTTAAAAAAACTATTATCAACTTTGTATGCTGTCACTGAGCTGTGAACACAATGTTAGGTACAGTATAAGACTCTTTTTAAGAGGTAGTGTTAGAAGCGGTAACCGTTTTCTTTAATGTTGGCATGCAACTCTTTTACAAAAGTTTGTACGTAGTACATGTATGTAGTGTTATGGTTTACTGTTGTTCTCTGACCCGTGTCCTGCTTGGCTTTTTAAAAATGTTGTAACCACTTTGCGAACCGCCCTTGGGCTACAGTGGGTAAAACGCAGGAGAGACAGGGAACAATAGGACCTGACAGGAGACAATAGGTGACAGGACAGGTGTGCCGGCGGGCAGGTGACTTTACCTGTCCGCTTTGTGTCACACCTATACAGAGGAAAGGTGTCATCAGGAAAACAAAAACAAACAGTTCGCCATTTTGTAGGCGCCATCTTGAATAGGTGTGATTATAACTAAATGCGCTATTTAGTTATATAGAAAGTCGATTCCCTCACTTTAGACACATGAGTAGCACTGACAAGTTTATATTCCTCATGCGTTTTGACAAACCGACAATAGCGAAACCAATACAGTCCTACATTTTCACCATTACCAAGAAGCAAGAAGAAGCCGAACTTCTGTGTTAGACTTTTACATGTATAAATATACATGCTTTGTCTTGTTGTGACCTGCACTTAGCTCGGTTGGGTAAAACTGTACAATAAAGATCTTCATTCGATTATATTGGGTCACGGTGGGGAGGGGGCGTTAGTTTATTTATAGGCACTGTAAAGTGGATTACGAAAATCGATGAAAGGAGAAAGTTAATTGCAACACGTAAGTAGAAGGCAAACTGAGTTAAGTACCCGTGATGGGGTCAGGAAGGGCGCGTGTTTTTTTTACTTCGGTGTTTCTCGGGAATAATTACATCGTGCGTCAGAAGTCGGGACGGCTGGGAACTCAGGAAATTGGACTAACTTTGTTAGAGGAGTTATGTGGGTTGTACGGGCGTACTGTATAATTTTCGTGACAAAACTATGAATATTCTGCACTCATAAAATCTCCATTTAGACTGATATTTGAAACTGATTTCCTAATTTTAGAGTTGATAAATTAAAGCTAAAGTAAGTGACTCGCAGGCCTCTCGCTGTCTGTAGCCAGGGAAGTGATCATATTTCAACCTAAACATTTAGACCACATTCAATAATTTCATGTTTTTGAGTTTTGTACACTTACAAGTAGCCCCATGGGCATGGATTTGCAACAAAACATTATCATCATAGTTATCTTCATATCTCAAGACGTTCTCGCAACACAACGAAGGCATACTGATACGTTTTCAATATCTCTGACTGAGGGAACAGTGTACAAAGCGGGTACACTATTATTATATCTCCAGTAGAAAAAAAGGCCATAGAGAGCCTTGCTATGGAGGCTAAGCAGAATGGGTGTTTGTAAGGTTTTCTGACAGTCAGGCCGTTTTGGAGTGCACTCCTTGCAGAGAAATCAACATGTCTGAAAACTTTTTACGATCCACAGGACATCTGCTTGGTGATCAAAGTACACGATATCGGGGTCAACGAGAACATGGTACACAGCGCTATGTTACAAGTTCCAGCATTGCCGGGGGAGTCGGGAATGGTATTTAAGTTTAACATAACTTCATTCTGTTTTCAGCGTCACTTAGAAACGAAGGGCGTAACTCCCGTTTTGGGCATAAACGTATAATGGAGGACATTTGATCTCTCAAATATTTATTGTCATTTTGTTTCGTGCAACTTAAAGAGACGATCAAACTATCATAAACAAAATCAAAGGCAATCTTCGTGCCGTTGCTTTAGAACAACTTTGCAAACGTTATGATGTCAGCCATGGCAACATATAGGGGTGGGTACCGGTACAGAAAATTCAGGTCCAGGTCCGGTTCAGGTCCAAAGGATCAGGTCTAGGTCCGGACCTGAACCTGGACCTGATTCAGTATGACTCATACCAATGGTCCATTTCACTACAAAGAAATCAGTTTGGTGGAGTATTAGACTTACACTGGCGTCTTAAAATCCTACAACGCTAACTTCACCTGTACGATTGACTGTAAAACTTGGTAGAAATGACTATAAACTCTACTCTACTTCACTTTTGTTATTTTCTCCCACCTGCAAGCACCAAAACGTGTGAATGCCTGATCAAATAATATGTTAATTTTCTAATCGGTCCAACATCCGGTTCACCTAATTTTTTCAGGTCCGGTTTTTCTGGACCAGTCCAATAAGAAAAACCGGTTTTGTACCGGTACGCTGTACCGATACCCAGCCCTAGCAACATACAATTGCCGGTGATAAGTAGTAGCTATAGCACACCCCACTTTATGGCATAGCAGAAGCCCTCAAAATACAACTTTGACATTCCTTTATTCATTCTTTCCTTTTATTTATTTCTCTCTTTATTTTTCTTTCTATTTATTTTCTTTCTTTCTTTGTATTTATTTTCTTTCTTTCCTACTTTCTTTCTTTGTATTTATTTTCATTCTTTCTTTCTTTCTTTTTTTCTTTCTTTCCAACAGGATCTTCACGATTGCATACGTGAACACACGTATTGGTCCATTTGTTGAAGCTTTGAAAATATTGGCCCTGAGTCTGAAATCTTCTGACATTCCGTCTTCTTTTCAGTCTACGCTTCTTTAGGCCAGGCTCTTGTTTAGACTCGGAAGCGAACTTTATTTACACGCGGTGTCAGATGTTGTTCACACACGCACACACGGTTTGTTATGGCAACGGGGAACAACTTCTCCAACTCCTTTCATAAACTTTTCAAAACAGTCGTTAGTTGTTTGGACAGATTTCTCTCACGTAAGTCAGCAGAATTAGCGCCTGAAAAGGACGAGGTTTTCTTGTTTATATAAGAGGCCAGCAAGTAATTGCAAGGATTGAAAAGAAGTGAAGTTTCTGTTTGCAGGGATTTGAAAATTAAGAAAAGCAATTAAAGAAGTTTCGTTGTGGATTAAGACAGCTTCAAACTGAAAAGGGACGACACTATAACATACCAGCCAATGAGAGACTTTGTCCCACATGCCATAATGACAGAGGACGAATTCCACTTCATAATGGAGTGTCGGACCTACAAAGAAGACTGTCAAAAGTTATTTCAATATATTGTATGTAAGTCCGATATTGTACTGCCACATGCTAAGACAGAGATATTCAATTTGATATCATCATGTCCTGTTCATATATCTGACGGGGGGAGGGGGGCTAGCAAAACAGTCTGGGTAAGGGAGCGATGTTCTCGTAAGATTTTTCAACCACTTATTCTCTTTTTGCTGGATTAGCTCCTGAAGAGGACAGGATTTTCATGTGTTTATATAGGACGGAACCAAGTAATTGTGTACATTAGGAAGACATTTAAGTAGTGTTTGTAGGGATCGGGACGTTTATACCGGAAAATTAGCAAAAGCAATCAAAAAGGTTTTGTTGTGGATTTAGACAGCTCCAAACTGCATCATTTGTAAAAGCATTTACGGGCGCTTTTGTTAGTGTAGAATGTGATGTGATACCAGCGTGGAAATACTCGTGTGTATACAGGTACGTACACTGGTGTGTGTTACTAGCCTGGGTACCATCCGTATTCTACCGGGCTCCTTACACTCACTATTTTAGGTAGCGAGTGTAAGGAGCCCCGGTAGAATACGGATGGTACCCAGGCTAGTGTGTTACCGGTATTGTTACTTAAGGTTCGTCATTATTGAAGAAGACCCTCTGTACTATACCCAAGACACTCCGTCACTTTATGTTTGCCTTCTATTACACCACATCAATGGAGTGTGTTTGTGTCTGTGTCTGTGTGTGTAATGTGTGTGTAATGTGTGTGTGTTTGTGTTTCTGTGTTTGTGTTTACGTGTGTGTAATGTGTGTGTGTGTGTGTGTGTGTGTGTAATGTGTGTGTGTGTGTGTAATGTGTGTGTGTGTGTGTTTGTGTGCGTAATGTGTGTGTGTGTGTGTGTGTGTGTGCGTGCGTGTGTGTGTCTCTGTGTATGTGTGTGTGTGTGCGCGCGCGCGCGCATATGTGTGTCTGTCTGCGTTTGTGTGTGTATGTGAATGTGTGCTTTTGCAATTTTAAATATACACAATACGGCGTTGCCGTACATGTTATTTACTTCTGTAAGGGGGGTATGGGAGCGAAACCTTCCATCACAGATCCTCTTGTAAAGTGTTCTAACCATTTCGTAACTTTAACCTATTGCACAGTATCGTTTCCCATGTGTTTGCACTGAAAGACATTCCCAAACAGCTCCCACATCTATAGTACATCATGTTCAGACTGAGACCGGATGGAACGAATTCCCGGCGAGATATGAGTGGGATAAAGGCATTGCATAAACCACAGACATATGACTCTAATATTGTTTATTGAGGCATAGTTGTTGTAGGTATCCTTCTGTCTCGAGAGACGAAGACATAAAAAAATCTTCATATCGCTTAAACCCATTGATTAATTGCATACAACGCAGATATATGACTACATATGGATCATTGTGGCATATTGCTTGGTTGTTGTTTTTATCCTACTTAAAATATGGTTGTTGTTTTTATCCAACTTCCTCGAGAGACAAAGACATAAAAATCTTTATATCTGTATCTCTTAAACCCGTTGAAGCATTGCATACAGTACAGACATTTGACTACAGCATGGATCATTGTGCCATAAAAGATCTTCATATCTCTTAAACCCACTGATGTGTCGATCCAACTCCCGACCTTAGTTCTTTGTAACCAGTAGAAAGGAAACAATGACAGAGGGATGAACAGGTGATCCCTCAGGTAGCACACCTGATCTGGGCAGGTGAGAGCGCGCAGGTAAACCTACGCCAGGTGATTGTGATGTTTACGTTGGGTGAAAGACTCCCGGGTGAAACGTGAGCCGTCCCGAGAGTTGTTTGCGTACAATAGCAGGGGGAGGGGGGAGGTGTTTTATGCGGTGTTGGGTTCGCGGGTTGCGCGGGTGGTGCCTGCTGTGTTTGCGGTAGTTACGGACAGGGAGCGGTCACAGCCGGGCCACGGGAGGGAAGGAGGGAAAGAGAAGGTGTGTAGAGGTGAGAAACGATATCAGAATAAGAACGAAGCATCGCCTCAAAACTGTCTTGTGCTACAAAGAATGTGTGCAGAACGACATATGTATTATTTTAGGCAGGAAATATCAGCTGCTAGTAGAAAATCTGCCTGTGTCGATTCGGAAACATTAGTAGCTAGTCCACGCCTGACCCCATTGACTGAAAACTGTATCCCTATGACCGGTTATAACTTCTTTAAGTTTATTATTCAGTTAATTTGGCCACTTTTACTATCTATCCAGCAAAGGTACCACCTATGAGTCTTAGCAGGCGACGGACGTTCGTGGTAATATTAGGCAGGACGAGAGACGGTAAATGGGCATTGGATGACACGGGCATTTCGTATCAAAGCAGTTGGGAGTCACGCAAAACGTTAATGTTGTGCCTGACAACTTGGATATGGTACTATGAGGTAGGGAGGGAGAAAGAGAGAGGACTGAAAGTATGTACATGCGACAGAATGTAGTATCTAAGTATTAGTCCGCCGTGTACTTGAGGTAGTGTGTATAGTCAAAGTGTGGGAATGCCAACGCTGCACGTAGAAAAGCTGTTATGTTCCATGTTCAGCAGGCAATAAACGTTCTAAACAGGTCGAAGGTATTACTAGCAAGTAGGGACCATATGTATTTGCCTACTTCAGCATGGAAATTGTTGAAGAAAGACACAAGTGGTCTACAAGGCAGTGGATACGTGTTAGCGTCTGGTCTTCGCAAAGACGTCCAGAAAGCGATGTGGTTGTTGGGGCTTAAAGGTGGGGTCACACATGCGTATATATTCAAGTCCGTTTGAGGTGCGTATGACGCTCTTAGTCTCTACCAGGCTCCACAGGGCGCGGCAAAAATAGTACAAATATAGATACATATTATTAAACATGGCAGATGAGTTAGCTGACCGAGAAGTATGGTTAGAGACCCAGCTAACTCGTCTGACATGTAACCTGTTTGCGTTTGTCCAATTTCTATTATTTTTACAACGACCTGTGGAGCCTGGTGGAGGCAAATACTCCCATGCGCGCCTCATACGGACTTAAATATATACGCAGGTGTGACCCCACCTTAAGTCAGCTTGTTACGACAGCTGTTGTAATGTCATTAGGCGAAGAACGGCCACAGCTACAGTACATGGCGGTTCATATATCAATGGTCTGATGTTGCATATTTCAGTTGCGCGGTATCCGAAGTGCGTTCAAACATACCTAATATATTCTTCTTCTTTCGTGTCATCACTAAACTTTCCTGCTCCTTATATATAACTTTATATATAAGGTGAACTAATGCCTACCCCCGGGAAGGTAGAAAAGCATCAACAGGGCACATAAGCATTGTATGTGTAACAGCGAATATGTCGATATTGTGATCTAGATATACTATAGAAGAACTGCATTTTGAAGTATAATGTACATTATGCAAGAGAAAGAGAGGGGGGAAGAGAGAGAGAGAGAGAGAGAGAGAGAGAGAGAGAGAGAGAGAGAGAGAGGGAGAGAGAGAGAGAGAGAGAGAGAGAGAGAGAGAGAGAGAGGGGTGATAGAACCTACTAGTATGTTTCCCCACTCCATACGCCTCAGTAATAGAGACAAATTCATATTCCTAATGAGTTTAGACAAACCTTTGATTGTAACATTCTATTGAGAAGCGAGATGTCTAATTCAGCTTAGTAGAATATGATTCTTATGTTGGTAGGCATGTACATGCATTTTTTTTCATTCGACCAGTACGTAATGTGTATATATGTACAATAAGGTCTACATTCATTTATCATTTCTAATATCACTAAAAGCGAAGAGAAAATGAAATAATTTAATGTTAACTCGTGTAGTTTCGACTTTTGAACTGTTTTGTTGCGATCAGTACTTAGGACGATGTGCCAAAAAGATCTTTATTCGATATCCGATGCTTTAAACACTGTATAAAACACGTAGTGATGGAATCTCTAACATTAAACTAATAGCTTACTTTGAAAATTCCTTTTATCGACCTTGTTAAGCCCGTATTGTCCAGGATGTTTACATTGTGGCGATATGCGTGAAACCCGACACCAGTACGGCGGATAAAGTTTACGCGGCAGAGTGGATACAATCCATGTGACAAGTAGTCATATCAAACACATAGGTGACGTCAAGCGCGCCAATCGTTTTCTCCTACGTGCAGGGTTTGGCATGAACACAGGGTACTTAACATTTGGAAGGTGTTTATAAAAATCTAAGCGCAATCTTGATATCAGCTTGACCATCAGCTTGCTGGCTAAAAGGCTGCTTTCCAGAATAGATTGGACTATGATGTAAACGTATGATTTTAAAGACAAAAAACACACAAAATACAATGACAATGATCTTTATTGCATGTTCTTGCCCAACATGGGGTAAATGCATTGTGTTGTATAGCTAAAGTATGAGAATAAAGTGATTACATTTCATATCATATCATCTACAGAGTCTTCAGAGTCTCTTCTCTCTTTTTAAAACTTGTGAAAACAAATTGACAGATCTTCTCCACAATGTTAACATCCTAGACAATACGGGCTTAACAGTGTCGATAAAAATAGCTGGATGATAAGCTACCAATTCGGTAAAATCTGTCAAGTTTCGAGATTACACTGACGAATAATAGGCGGAAAGAGCACTTGACTCGGTACTTGATTAAGATGACAAACGTGTGAAGAAGATTGTTTCAACAAAGTCCGTGGCTACATATTTTACCAGCCGAGAATGTCCCCACACAAACGCTACCAAAAATGATTAATCATTGGGTTGTAGGTAATGCAAGTCCACGTTTTGTTGCATGATGGTTGTTATAGTCGAAAACACTTGACTCGGTGCTTTTTGAAAATCACAGACGCGTCAACAAGATTGATTCAGCAGAGCCAACGCGTGTTTTACATCCACTTTCCATCGTAGCTTCGGTGATCAAAGATTTCACAGATTGCTCCACGAATTTCAAAGATGAATACATTTGTATGCAAAAAAATACGCTAATACTGATCACAATTATTTTAATAGCAGCTAGAAGTAAAAAAAGTGGACCCGGAGAAACCTCGGAACGAAATAAAAGTCAAAACATTGACTAAATGGTCACAGCTAAGAAATCGGATTCTTGACAATTGGCGCCATCTTGATCTTTTTCCAAAATATAAAACTCGAATCTTTTCACGTTTTCTTCGTTTTGTTTCCTTTTCAGTCATACTTAAAACTTTTTCATCAAATCAGTCAAATTATAAAATCAAGTGTAACAAAAATCCAATTTTGGTCACTGTACTGTCGTTCAGCAACCGTCGTGAAGTGGGAAAGAGGCCACAAAAAGATCACAAACGCGTGAAAAAATGTGTTCAAACAAACTCCGTACATACTTCACCAGCCGGTAACTCACTTATAGCGCACAGAGAAAGCCCCTTTCTCACTCTACTTACTTTTGCCAACACGGGTCAAGTATGGATCACTAAACAGCCGCAGAACAATCTTACCGTGTTCCAGAGGACGTATTGAGTCAACAGGGGTGTAAGTGTTTAAGTAAACACAGCTCAGTCGGCTCAACCTCAGGAGTACTTTCCTTCGCATGCCTTGGGCAGACAAGTGGCTAACACTTGTGGGGTGATCTCCAAGCAGATGTTGGGTTGATTAAAAAAATGAGATAGTTGTATTGCACAACAATTGTACGGGGTACAAAGTATGGCATCTACATAACTACAGTTCTATAACTTAACGCCTATCTAACTAATACAGAAGTTGTAGTATGGGATAAGTTTCTTACAGTTATTGGAGGCTTTTACAATCATTGGAGGAATTTCTAATGTCTAAACCTTCTTTGATATATTTTCCTATATCTGTCATGCAGGGATTGTCACATGTCATGATGTATTTGAATTTGCACTTCAGGTCCATTGAGATAAATCCTTGTGTATAAGATGACAGCCTTGTGTACAGAGAATTTCGTATATCAGAATATCACACGTCGCAAATCCTAGCCGCAAATTCGTGAAAAATACGTATTGTAAAGTCATTTTGTTTTATCTAAGAAAGGGTAAATTGTGTTTTCTGCGGTCGACGGAAATCAGAAGCACAGTGGTATTATATTGTAAATGTAAATTTGCGGTATCAGGAACTTCCTGAAAACGCGAAATGCGAAAGTTTGAACATTTACTGTATCTCCGAACTTGACATCTCTCGTGTTTCTCCACAGTGTCCGTTACCATGGCGACAGCAGACGACCGATCCTGAGGAAAACAAAATGGCGGCCAGGAGAGACCAGCTGATGTGACGACAAGGTCAGCCGTCCTCGCGTGCGAACCTCAAGGGCAAACTTACGTCACCCATATCCACCGTTAATCTGAGGACAATCACCCAGCAAACCGCACCTAGCAACCAAGCACGTCCGTTCCAGCGTTGCTATGACGACCGGAATAACATCTCTAGCGGAGTAACCAGAACAGGAATAGCGAGCCTGTCGCGGTGCACGCAGGTCATACAATGGCCGGACGCTGCAGAACTGAGTCTGCGAAAATTCGGACTCTCTTCTCCCATTGACGCGACGCTCTGAAAGCTAGCGTGAAGAGAAACTGAAAGTGACATAGAAAGTAAAACAGGTGAAATTGAATATTGTCCTTGGCTCTGAAAGTGAAAGTGACTTAAAAAGTGAAAGTTTAAAAAAAGTCAGTTCAAATTTTTTTCAACCCAACGGAGAAAGTAATAACAGTGAAAGTGACAACAGTGAAAGTAAAAGTATTTATAAAGTGAGAGTGAAAAATAAGTGAAAGTGAGGATGCGCATCTTCGTGACGTTCCGGCGTGAGCGGCTGACGGTTGACGTGGAGACGGGCGTGACGGTGGGGCAGATGAAGCGGGAGATACGCGACAAGTTCTCGCTGGTGGGGAACGACGGCACGCACGAGAAGAAGTTCCTCGTTTTGACATTCGCAGGTGAGAACGTCTTAAGAATCACACACCTGTCACACATTACACCTGTCGCTTTGTGACAAAGCTTTATTGACACGACACAAAGTAAAGTGACTTGTGTAAGGTTAATTATAAACTACAAAAACAAAGCGGATACAAAATAAATCTTCAAACTCTATTAACTAAACAGTATAGGCTCATGGGGCTAAGAATGGGTGTCAGTGTCACTATCTTTTATAATCACAAAGCAATATTTTATGTATTTACCTATCATAGCATTATGAGGGCTGTCGGATCTAAACATATAGTCAAATCTACTTCTGGTATCGAGTATTCATGAAGATAAAGGTGAAAAAAACTCGATTAATGAGTTCTCATTCAGTACACCCACTGTTGCTTGGAATCCAGCCTAACTACCTTTTGGCCTACCCTCTACCAGACTCCACATGTCGCTTGAAGAAAGAAATTTACTAAATAGACACGATGATGATGATGGCCCAATAGACAGATAACACACCGGAGGAGTTGGCTGGCTAGAAACTACAGTTTTTGGAAGCACGCCAAGCCAGCAAGGCTAGATTCGAGGTTGCATCTGTTTTGGGGTCCTGTATGGATAGTTTCTGTAGGATATATAGATAATGTGTCACAACTTTTGAAAGAAAAAGACCCAAAGAACTGACGAAAATCAGAGTTCTACGGCATTGAATGTTTTACCTTCTTCATCTTCTTCTTCTCTTGACGTTGGAGGAGTGACTCTGGAAACCAGGTCTTCCTCCCTCTAGAATGTCCATAAATATCTCAAATCCAATAGGTGTGAGAACTCTCATCTTCAGTTGGGTTGCGATTACTTTCCTCATTCCACGTAGATAGAATCTTGCTCCATCACCTCGGGCGACCTCTGTTCTAGTTTTATCTCAAACTGGTATACTTTCAGAAAGTTTCTATTACTTTCAAATTGGCATACAGTTTGGGCCCCGGGGTCTGTTGTATTCATGAACCCAATCAAGCATGTGCATAGATATGTATACGAGTAGTACTCTCGAAGCAGAGTTTAGACCCCGGCTGTTGTTTTTTTTTACGTTGTTTTATATGACATCAAGAAAGAGTACAAAATAGAATGCCCGATAAAGCGACTAAAAAAAGGTGAAAAATCAGCCGGAGCCTAACCTCTGCTTGGAGAGTACACGATTAAACGTACAGCGCATTAAACGTACTCCTTACATGGTCAAGGCCGTGAACATCTGACCAACAGGTCGTTAACCCCGTCTATTGTCTAATTATTGTTGTTATACACGCAAATCAACACGTAGGTATTGTGCCGGTGCGCTGCGTGATGTCTACGGTTACACTATGTGGATCGGTTTCAACGTTAAAGCTAAGTGCCAGGTCGCATGTGTTTTAGGATGCACTCTCACTGCACTTGCGTCAAGCTTGCGTCACTGCGGGGTTCGAAATGAATTTCAGGGATAAAGAAGGAATTTTCTTACTTTTGTGTATTTTGTCGTCTTCTAAGTCATACTTTTACGTATGATGCAATATCTAAATTATTAAAAAGATTGGATAAAATAACAAAACACTGACACCGTGCACGAACCCAGCAGTGACGCAAGTTTGACGCAAGTGCAGTGAGAGTGCACCTTAAGTGTCCTGTCACTTGTGTCTTGTCACTTGTTGGCAGGCTTGCGACACCGAGGGGAGGTATTCTTGCCATAAAATGTTCATCGCAATTTTCTTGTATAATTACTTCCAACTTCTTAGTTAATTGCCTTGAAGTGGTCGAATCACCTTACTGTCACAATCCCGTTAAAAATCATGCAATACCGACTGATGTCTAAATCCTTTCGGGGCTGCGACCTGCCCTTTCCAGACTATTACCTACATGCGGACATAACTTTCTATGATATTTCTGACGTTGCGATTAAAAAGAATACTATGTGACCTCGTGTGATCATTACTGCATCCCCCCTTCCCCCCAGGTTCCACCCTGCAGGACGAGTGGGTGTTCTCCGATATCGGCATCCTCCCGGGATCGACCATTAAATGCGCCCTGAGGGAGGTGGACGGGCCCACTCTGTTCGTGTATACAGGTAAGGTAGTGCGTCTTAGCTTATAAGTCAGACGCGCGAAGTCAAAGACCATGCTTTACACGCGTCCAGTTTATGTTTAGTTTGTGTCACGGACCTTCACCGCTGACAATTCTTACCTACAATGCACATCGCTGCGCATGCGCAGGTTAATCTAGGAACTGGATCTCACAGCTCTTTTTTTCATGAAAGCTTCTTTGTGTAGATCACAACATAAGGACTGTGTGATTTCATTTAGGCCACAGCAAGTAAATTTTATGGATGACATCCGCGCGCTCATTAATTTTCGCCTGATTTCAGAAAAAAAACAAGATTTTATTTCTTCTTCAGGGAAGGTCGGATAGACGAAAATGGGTAAAGGCTGTGTTGTAACCTAATCATTGAATGTAGAATTGACACTAGAGACTCTGTAGCATTGACTGTAGTTGCAGAGGTGCAACTTGATAGATAGTTGTAAAAGTGGCACAACTATGGAAGCTATGAGTGTAGTTGCCAACATGGATAATGATACCAGTCTACCACACTAGTGTCACTTTAACTACACTGGTGCACTTCTTAAATACAGGAATGCATGCCTTGTTGGCTGTGATGCCATATTTCGTCTCTTCAAGTATTGTTACAACGTCTATTTTGAAAATTTGCCATCTTGTTTTTTGTTACCCATCTTGCCTTTTTTTTCGCCTTATCTCATTATTTTTGCAGTCTGCAGAGGATGTCATCCATAAAATTTACTTGCTGTGGCCTAAGCGGCAAAAAAGGAATATTTTCGCAGTGTATCAAGTGTGCCGTCAAAACAATACTCCAGTACAAAACATAAAATCGGCGCAGAAACGCACCGAGAAAACCAAAGTAAGACCTGAGAGGTAACACTTAAATATTCCTTACAGCATTTAACGGTGAGACGGTGACTTTCCTGGACAAGATAAATTTTGTGTCTGGCACGGTGAGCGACGTGCGGAGTCTGGTGACCCGCCGGACGGGCCTGCCCATCGGCATTTATCGGCTACTGGCCCCAGGGGGCAAGGAGATGTTCGACTGTAACTCTCTGGACTTTTATAAGGTGAGAAGGGGGGGCTGTGTGTAGGGGGGGTGATGAGGAAGGGGGGTGGTCTGTGGGGGGAGGGACGGGTCTGCCTATCGGGATCTATCGGCTGCTGGCGCCAGGGGGCAGGGAGATGTTCGACTGTAACAGTCTGGACTTCTATAAGGTCAGGGGGGGCTGTGTGGAGAGGGGGGTCTCTGTGTGTGTCTGGGGGGGGGGGGCTGCCTATAGGCATCTACAGGCTGCAGCTGGCGCCCGGAGGTCGGGAGATGTTCGACTGTAACTCTCTGGACTTTTATAAGGTGAGGGGGGGGGCTGTGTGTGTGTGTGTGTGTGTGTGTGTGTGTGGGTAGGGGTGGAGGATGTATATGTGGGGAGTGTCTGTATGTGTGCACACTCTTGTGTGCAGATGTAGGATACAAGCCTGTCTATCGGTATGACGTCGCCCGGAGAGAGAGAGATGTTTGACAGTAACTCCTACGCCGGAATGGAGACCAAGAACGGTTGTAATAAGGAGTTCCTGGGGGTTGATGCTGATCCCGATGTTCATGCTGATACTGATGTTGATTCGGTGCGGCCTTGCGGTTTGGGACTTTGGACTGCCGGACGGAGTTCCTGAATTTTGGGCTGATGTTAATGATGTTGATGGTGTTGATGTTGATTGTTGCTGATGTTGATGGTTTAGGTTGAGATCGGCACTACGTTACGACTGGAGACCTGGGACGGCTGGGCAGAGTTCCTGAGGATTCGGGCTGTTGATGTTGATGGTGTTGATGCTGATGGTGTTGATGCTGATAGAGTTAGTGTTGATGTTGATGTTTCAGGTTGAGCTCGGCGCGACATTACGCCTGGAGACCTGGGACGGCTGGACGGAGTTTCTGCAGGCCGCCACCACGGGTCAAGCGGGGAGGGTTCTTCTGCAGGTGGCCGAGAACGACATGGTCCAGAGGTGGGCTTTGATAGTACATCCTGTTTTTTTTTTTCTACTCTTTTACTAGTCAAATTTACAATATTAAGCCTGGGAATGGATACAATCCTGTGTACATGTCAGAACATGCAGAAGACACCTTCTCATGACCGTAATGTCCTTACTGAATAAAACCATTGAAGAAATGTACGTATTTGCTTGATCCCCCATTTGTTCAAATCTTCCGTTCGTTCCTACGCTCACCACAGGTACCAGTACAAGGTGGCGCTGTGCATCGCGGGCACTACGGTCACTTCCTTTCTTCCCTCTTTTCTTCCCTCCTTCATCATCATTTATCTATTTCGTCACTCATTCCTGCATTCATTTTTCCATGTGTTTATTTCCCATAGGTACCAGTACAAGGTAGCGCTGTACATCGCGGGGCACTACGGGCACGCCGACCTGGCCACTTCGGTGCTGAAGTACGGCGCCAAGCCCGACGAGCCGATCGGGATGCACCCGTTCCGGGAGTGGTGCGACCAGGACTCACACCCGCTCGCTACCCAGACCTCTATACACCACACGGCAGAGACGGGACAGGTACGATACCCTTAACTCTAACTCTAACTCTAACTCTAACTCTGACCACTCGTTCCGTGAGTGGTGTGACCAGGACTCCGACCCACTCGCTACTCAGACCTCTATACACCAGACGGCAGAGACGGGGCAGGTACGATACCCTTAACTCTAACTCTAACTCTAACTCTAACTCTAACTCTAGCTCTAGCTCTAACTCTAACTCTAACCACCCGTTCCGGGAGTGGTGCGACCAAGACTCCCATCCGCTCGCTACCCAGACGTCCATACACCACACAGCCGAGACGGGACAGGTACGGTACCCTTAACTCTAACTCTAACTCTAACTCTAACTCTAACTCTAACTCTAACTCTAACTCTAACTCTAACTCTAACTCTAACCACCCGTTCCGTGAGTGGTGCGACCAGGACTCCCATCCGCTCGCTACCCAGACGTCTATACACCACACGGCAGAGACGGGACAGGTACGGTACCTCAACTCTCTCTAACTCTAACTCTAACTCTAACCACCCGTTCCGGGAGTGGTGCGACCAGGACTCCCATCCGCTCGCTACCCAGACGTCTATACACCACACGGCAGAGACGGGACAGGTACGGTACCTCAACTCTCTCTAACTCTAACTCTAACTCTAACCACCCGTTCCGGGAGTGGTGCGACCAGGACTCCCATCCGCTCGCTACCCAGACGTCTATACATCACACGGCAGAGACGGGACAGGTGTGGTACCCTTAACTCTAACTCTAACTCTAACTCTAACTCTAACTCTAACTCTAACTCTAACTCTAACTTTAACTCTAACTCTAACTCTAACTCTAACTCTAACTCTAACTCTAGCTCTAACTCTAACTCTAACTCTAACCACCCGTTCCCACCCATGACCTCAGCTGTCAGTTCTACATGTACGTGTGATGATCGAGTACAACCCCAGCTGCCTGGCCTGTAAGTTCTTGTGGAAGAACTCACTCTCAAACGTACCTAACCATAACCGTGCATCCTCAGGTACCTATTGTATACCTGTGTATCTTCAGGTTTCAAAAGTACCGAACCATACCTTTGTATCCTCAGGTGTCCGTCCTACGTGTGATGATCCAGTACAACCCCAGCTGTCTCGCCTGTAAGTTCCAGGGCAAGAACGCGCTGTCCGTGGCACTTTTGGCGGGAAAACGAGAGGCCGCCATCTACCTCATCAGCAAGTACTGGAGCCCGGTCACCATCAACAACATCTCCCTGTCCATCAACATGTACGCCAAGGTGCGGCGATGGGCGGAGGGGTCCAGGGAGAGGGTAGGTCTTTTCTTACATTGTTCTGTAATTGTGTATTAGACTGGGGAATTAGACGCATTCGGTAGAGTAAGGAGGCTGTATGCTCCAGTCACGAACCGTCACACGTACAGGCATACAGACAGGCAGACACACACACACACACACACACACACACACACACACAGACAGACAGACACACACAGACACACACAGACACACACAGACACACACGTACATCACCATCAACATGTACGCCAAGGTGCGGCGATGGGCGGAGGGGTCCAGGGAGAGGGTGAGTCCTTTTTACATTGTTCTGTTATTGTGTAAAAGACTGAGACACTCGCTAGAGTAAGGAGGCCGTATGCTCCAGTCATAAACCATCATGAGAGGAGATGTAAACACAGTCGTGTTTGGGACCGCATTCTTCATATTGCAGCAACGACACCTAGCTGCAGTGCGAAGTAGAACCTGTCAGTATTGGCATGGCGAGGGTCACGAAACGTAGGCTAGGTATCAGCATAGCACTGAGTAATGTCTGATAGGTAATAACAGCAACATACACACACACAAACGGACAAGGAAGAGAGAGGGGAAGACAAAGAAAGAGGGAGTGAGAGAGAAAGAGAAAGAGGGAGGAAGAGGAGGAGAGAGAGAAAGAGGGAGTAAGCGAGAGAGAGAGAGAGAGCTAGTACTAAGAGAGAGAGAGAGAGAGAGAGAGAGAGAGAGAGAGAGACGCACTGTACTTAGTTCAGTTCAGTTCAGCACTGTACTCACTATACTATAAACATACACTAATATACCCCCCCCCCCCTCCCCCCTCAGGTGTTCCTGAAGAAGGGTTCCGTGGCCACCTCCCTGAAGAGGTCCCCCCACAAGGGCGCGCTGGTCGGACAGGGCGTCAACGTCGACGGCTTCACGTCCAGTCAGATGACGTCCAAGACGAAAGCGGAGATGCGTCAGCAGACCCTGAGGGCGATGGCTGGAGCCAACAAACTCCCGCCGATGCCTGCGCTCACCAGTAGGTTCAGCAAGGTAGGCACGGCAACCAGAAGTCAAAAAGTCAAAGCCCTTCCCGCACCTGATGGCGCATAGGGTAGTCTGGAGTCCAGCTTTGTTAGCTTTGTTCCGCTCCAGAAGGTTGCTTCTCACCGTTGGTGACCTTTGGGAGCGGAACAAGGCTGGACTCCAGGTTAGCGTAGGGCGGCACCCATCTCCATTTCAGTAGCCCTGGGTCACAGAACTTTGTGCAATCACTATAGCAGGGGGCTAGTCCACTGGTAGTGGTTTGTGTTCAACTTCCACACTCTTTCCCGAATGTTGAGTCCTGAGCAGAGAAAGCAGCATGTACCATTTAAAAGTCTAAATTGGCATGACTCGACCGGGATATTTCATCGAACTCACGACCTACCGAATGCAAGGCAAACACTCTACTCACTCGACCATTGCACAGACACGGCAAGACGAAGAAACTTTTACGACGAATGGTTGTTTGGTATCCAATGTGCTATGCATATCTTAGTCTGTACACGTGTAACGCAAAGTCCGCTGTCCATGGCTGTAACTGGGCCCCTCCCCTCCCACTTTTAGAATGCAGGCAAATTGTTTGGCCGGCTGCTATAAGCGAGATTTAACCAGGCTATGTACATCTGAAATCTGCTGAGATGCCTGCTCCAACAATGTTTTCTTTCACTATGTTTGAAGCGTACGCTGTACGTGTGTTTTTTATGACTATCATATGTTATCACTTTATAAGCCTATGCAAACAAATGTGTTGAATATGCTGAGCGAATCGTAACAAATATAATGGTTGCTTGATGTTTTCAAAGGTTTCTTGTTTTAGCAACCCTTTTTCTGACTGCGATGTTTTATTATGTCCTCTTTTCAGACGCTGTTGACGACGCACAAAGAGAAGCTACACCGAGAACAGGACGCGGAATCCGTCACTCCCAAACGCAGCTTCGCCCAGACCGATTCCAGCACCGAGCTGCAGCTCCCCAACATCCCGCCAGGTGGCGCAAAGAAGCTCAAGCTGAGGGCCCTGCTAGGCAAGAAGGAATCGCCAGTCGGAATAGACGAGTTGTCTCAGGAGCAAGGCGCTTCCGCGGGACCTAATAAAAAATTGGCGATGAAATTCGGCGCCGCGAAAACGGTATCAGAGTCACCTGTGGAAGATGCAGCAACGCCTAAACCTCAAGGAGGTCTAATGGGCAAACTTGCCGCGCTAAGGAAGCCTGCGGAAAAGCCTGAAGAAAGCAAATCTTCTCCAAGTCTCGGGGGAAGGCTTCTAGGAAAACTTCAAGACGCGTCAGGTACGCAGGACGCGCCGGTAGACACTGCACCTCCCCCCGCTCCCGCTGGGGGGCGCTCCAAACTGAAATCCTTCCTTGGTAAACTAAAAGGGGGTCAAACGACGGAGGCGAGTCCAGACGAGGGGACGGGAGGGGCGACCGGGAACTTTATCGAAACCGGGAAGGACAAACTGCCCCTCCTGCTGCCCAAACTGACAAACTCGGGTCAGGTCGAAGACGACCTCGGGGTCAAGCAGAGGTCAAAAACGGAGGAGGCGCTTCCCCTTCCCGCGCTGGAGAAGTCCTTCATCCGACGCCGCTCCAAGACTCAGGAGATGAGGAAGAGCACGCTGGCGCTGTTTGAGCTTTACCGCGGGCAGACGGCGCACGAGAAGGCAGTCGGCTGTATGGCCATCGCTAACACCTTCAAGGAGAAGCCGTGGCTCCACCAGGTGCACCTGGCCGTGACCTTGGCCAGACAGAGCGTACAGAGGTCACTGGAGAAAGGTCGGAAAGATAAGATGGAGCCGGTCAAGAGCTCCTCCTGATGGAAACTGTGTGTGAACTGATTTTGCAGCCATCATGAGGCTCGCTCTGGAGGCGTTACCAAAAAAGACGTGAAATTTTAGGAAAGGTTTTCAGTACGTAAATTTGATATAAGATGATTTATTCTGTATAAATTCTGTTTGAAGAGAAGCTTCAAAGTTGCTCTCAGGCAAGCCCATAGCTTTATCAAATAGAATCTACTTTTTTGTATCACATGATATACTGTGGATATAGTGTACGATCATGGCCATGCGAGATTGGAGTAACGTTCTCACAAGCATGTGAGAGAAAGACTTGAGTGTAGTTTTGGAGTTGTTCGATCTCCAAGGTCTTAGAGGCTATTGCCTGTTTCCATACGTCTTTTTGTTTGCATATACATGTCTTTCATGTGGTGCATTTCTTTCTGTGTTTTTCTTTCATTCGACGCGTCTGCAAATCATTCAGTGCAAGAACAACTCGACAATGTATCCTCTGCAAAAATGTGCAGAAACAAGCTAAAGCTGCACTGAATACTGCAATACAAGTCGTACAATAAGAAGCCATGTCTGGTTATGTCGTCTGGTTTTTGTTCCCTCTTTTTGTTTCTCCTACATAGAGCCATGACATTTTGTAAGAACCATAGTATTCTATAAGAGAGCCATGGTATTCCGTATGAACCATGGAATTCTGTAAGAGACCATGGTATTCCGAACGAACCATGGAATTCCGTAAGAGAACCGTGGCATTCCGCAAGAACAATAACGTTCTTCAATCGAACCATGGTATACTACAGGAAATATGGCATTTTGTATAAAAGAAACCATGGCATTTTTTTTATATAAACCATGGCATTTTGTATATGAACCATTGCATTCACTATACGAACCCTAGCATTCTGCAAGAACCATTACATTTGGTATAAGAACCATTACATTCTGGTGAGAGCTTTTTGGAAAGAATATCCCGTCAAATGCCACAAATGAAATGAAAGACTCAATCAATCATCAATCATGAATAGATTTTGTAAAACTTCTTGATTGACAGCAGGTCATCTATGGCATCTAACCAGCATTGAATTATGGTTACGTGGTTCATTCCCTATCACAACAGTTTATAACAAACAGCTACTTATTACACAAACAATCATCATCATCCGATTATTCGGGTTAGACATCTAGTTGTAAACAATACCATTTAGTCTACCAAACTGAAATAGAATTCCAAGACTGGCTTCCAGACGTTTCCAGTATCATCCTTCAGTCTTCTATATTCTGTTACATTTTTGGAGCAAAACCTGAAGTTTTCTGAGAATATCCTTTTTTCATGGGTCCGGCCAATACAATCAAATCGATGACGTCATATTAACGTCATCGTAACGTCAAACTTATCATACTTGTCAGATATCATGTTTATCGTTTATATGCTATATCGTTTCCTTAATAAATTAAACAAATAAACTGGCAGAACAATTCATACTAGCACATCATTGCGACTTACTCATTTATTTTCTTTGTAACATGCTTTTATTTCCTTGTATGTAAATACTATTGAAAACCAGTTTCTCTAAACTGAATAGGCTACCAAGGCCTTTGAAAATAAACAAACAAACTGACTTTGACGTGTTCAACCGGTTTTTCCAGGCATGTGTACTAGTAGACCGAAGAAGTGTGGTGGATGTTGGGAAATAAATCTGCAAAATTTACAGCCAAATTGCCTTCAAAAATCATCACCATCATCTAACGAAGATTTGTAGTGTTCGCATTGGTCAGTATCGATACAGACTCTTTTCCATACACCAAGACCTTAAAATATCAACATCTCTTGGCAAAAACTGTCATCAATTGAATATCCTCTGGAGTAGCTTATATGCTAAGTACTCAACATGCATACGTTAAATAGCATCATTTAATGTAGATATGTCGTGTTCACACTGGTCTGAATACAGATTCTTATCCATACACGTACACCAAAACTTCAAGATATCAACATTTCTTCGTAAAAAGTAAATAAAGTGGATACTATTATCTTCTATTCTAAGTACATAACATACCTGCGTCTTTACATCATGAAAAGAAATCTTGATGCATACTAACAATGGTGCCTCCGACTTCAGTGGGATCATTGTTAATGGCACCTCATATGAGGATGAACTGAACTGAACTGAACCACGCAATGTTCTACTAGACACGGGCGGGTCTAAGTTTATACACCATGAAAATAGTTTTGATAAAATAATTTAGGTACAGTTGTTGTATGAAGTAAATCGTCTATCATAAATAGGATATGCTTTACAGAACGTACACATTGATAAACTTGCATATCCTAACGGTCTTAGAAAATTTCTAGATATAGAACACATGTACGTTAGCATTTGTGATGACTGATTCGGAGCTTTCTGAACACAACGTATGGTATAGAGTACTATAGACCCAATGTCCGGGACGTATGCCCAGGTATTGGCTATAGTCGAGTCGCATGCTACACAGGTCTGTTATTTACGCGAAGCTTTGTCTAGAGTTTCGTGTGGCCACGTGACTCGTAAGAAGCATTTGTCGTGGCGAGTCATGCAGAGGTTTCTACTTGACTGTCATAACTTGACATGACATTTCTTCACGGAGGTTTGCTTTCCATAGCTTTAACATATGTGGTTGTTAGAAGGTTCGTATGCTTATTTTAAGTCACAAGAAGTATCATTGTATTATTTTGTAGTATTATTTTGAGTCACCAGGAGTATAGAAAACGTTTTAGAAAGTATATTTTGCATTGTGATGGATGATTAGATACTTGCACCAATTTATTGGCTACTGCTGCAAGTCATACAAGCCTCTTGTTGACGCGAAGCTTTGTTTAGAGATGTGTGTCTCCCTGTGTCCGTGACGTGTGCCCAGGTATTTGCTACGTGTTGCATGTCATACAGTTCTGCTCTACGTGAAGCTTTATCTGGAGTCCCGTGCCTCCTGGTGGCTCGTCAATAGTGTTTGCTTCACAGCTGGCCGTCAAGGGTTTCCACTTGATTAATTTACATTCCATGGTTTCAGATATCATCTACATGTCAATTCAGATGTCCAGTTGTTCACGATATTAGAAGGTACGATACGATACGAGAAGGCCTCAATCACCACGTATTCCATCCCGTTTCTCACGCCTATTTCTATTCTCACACATCTCAAAAAGCATTGGAAAGACCAACAACTGCTTTATACAAATAGGTATATAATGACAGAACAACTGACTGTATTCCTTGCGGGGTTTATGTATGTAATCCTCTTCCGAGAACACCATAGAAACGTGACTACTCATAGGTTGTGATGATTAGATACTTTTGTCCAGGTATTGGCTACTTTTTCATGCCACAAAGTTCTCAGTTCTTCATTGAAGCATTGTTTGACACATGAGTTTCCTGTCATGTGGTACTAGTATAGGGCTGGGTACCGGTACAGCGTACCGGTACAAAACCGGTTTTTCTTATTGGACCGGTCCAGAAAAACCGGACCTGAAAAAATTAGGTGGACCGGATGTTGGACCGATTAGAAAATTAACAGATTATTTTATCAGGCATTCACACGTTTTGGCGCTTGCAGGTGGAAGAAAACAACAAGAGTGAAGTAGAGTAGAGTTTACAGTAATTTCTACCAAGTTTTACAGCCAATCGTACATGTGCAGTTAGCGTTGTAGGATTTTAAAACGCCAGTGTACGTCTAATACTCCACCAAACAGATTTCTTTGTAGTGAAATGGACCATTGGTATGAGTCATACTGAATTAGGTCCAGGTTCAGGTCCGGACCTGATCCTTTGGACCTGAACCGAACCTGGACCTGGATTTTCTGTACCGGTACCCAGCCCTATACTAGTATATGGCCCATAAACAATGCTGTTTGTTCATAGCATGACATTAAGGGGTTTTACTTGATTGTACATTGAGAGAGAGAGCTGCACATGTTATATTATTCAGAGCTTTCCTAAAGTCCTAAAAGCCACTGGGTTATATACACTGATATACGCAATTCTTTTAACAGTGTTCTCATTGTAGACCCCCGATGTAAACAGTTAACCAAAGACGAACTATTTGTATATATAATGACAGCCAGAGACAACATTGTAGAACAAAAGAAGGAAGAGGCATGCAAACAATAGTTTAAGTAATAGCATAGCTCTAGCTAGATATTTTTTACCCAATTGTTTGATTGTAGCACTACCTGTAATAGTATCTCGTCTTTAGCATCCTATGCAATACTATTGAATCATTGCATTTAGCCCATGTGGGCAGGGACATGCAAATAAAGATCTCATTTTATATTAAGCCCATGTGAACATTTTACACCTAAATGTTAACACAAATGTTTGTTTGCTATACAAAACACGACCTTTTAGAAAATATAAGTTTTAGAAATGTACATTTTTGGTTGGGATGCATGATTAGATACTTTTATCAAAGTATTGAACACTGTTGCAGGTCACATAGTTTTGTTCTTCATTGCAGCATTGTTTAGGGTTTCCTGGCACCAAATGGCCCATAAACAGTGCTATTTTTTTCTTCATAGCAAGTCATCAAGGGGTCTTACTTGATTCCTGTACATTATATTGAACCCTGCAAGCCCCTAGGCCATATTAAGCCCCTAGGCACTTTTCACTCCTACATGTTAACACATATGTTTGTTTGCTATACAAACATGATCTTTCAGAAAATATAATTTAAGTATTGACTGCTATTGCAGGCCACACAGCTCTGATCTTAATTGCAGCATTAGGAGTTTCCTGGCACCATATGGCCCATAAACAGTGATATCAAGGGTTGGTGATTGCTGCACATTGCATACTGTATTATTCAGAGATTTGTAGTAAGCATTGCAAGAGTCGAGTCGGTCGTGTTCATCGGCGATGAACGGAGCGTCCGACAGGACGCAAAAGACGCTGCTGCAGATTTTAGGAGGGTTGATTTTTTTGACGAGCCTTATTTGAAAGAGATATCATGCAAAGTGCCCAGTGGGCGCAGCTAAATGTAAATATCTAAGTTTGTATTGACAACAACATCATTACTTTCCAGTCAAGAACAAACGTCCCTTTAGAAGGACAAGTACCAACTTTAGAGATCAGTAAAGCTATTTTTGACAGGGTTAAGAATTGTTGTGGTCTTTGGATCCTCATGTACGTGTCGAGGTGTCCAATAATGGAACAGCGTATTGTTTGTTTGTTTGTTTGTTTGTGTTGTTTGTGTCGTCGTTTAGTAGAGCGACTAGAAACAGGTCTCATTGTCATCTCCATCTGGGGTCTTGTCTTCCACATCGGCGGCGGCTTTTGTGTGCATGTCTGTAGGCACAGCAGAGTCGGTTCCTTCTCCTGTTCGCTCTGTAGAGGTCTGATGCTTGTCTGTAGTGCTAGTGGCGGTTGTCCCACTGTCCTGATGGGGCTCATCTAGCTGAACGCGTGCGCTCTTCTCCTCTACATCAACAAAAGTTGCCATGGCTACGTCTGTAGCTGAGTTGTCGTCCACATCTGAGCCGATTTCACCTTCGGTGGCCTGCCGGTTGCCTGCAGTGGCGGTTGCTCCACTGTCCTGATGGGGCTCATCTAGCTGAACGCGTGCGCTCTGCTTCTCTACATCAACAAAATTTGCCATGGCTATGTCTCTAGCTGAGTTGTTGTCCACATCTGAGCCGATTTCACCTTCGGTACCGGCTCGTTTACTGCTCTGTTGAACGTCATTCAGCTGATGGCTCGCCCTGTTACCCTCCACATCGACTAAAGTTGTCATGGGTATGTCAGTAGCAGAGCCGGCTCCACCTGCCGTTGCTTCAACTCGCCTTGTAGCAGTCTGTCCGTTGCCGGCAGTGGTAGTGGTGGTGGTGGTGGTGGTTTGTCCATTGTTCTGCTGAGGTACAGCCAGACCAAGGCGTGCCCTGATCGCAGACTCCCATTTCTCCACCACCTTCGATGTTATTGACAGCATCAGGGCCAGCAGAAGGCCCTGAGAAGCGTTCAGCACAATGAAGATGTACTCTAAAGCTCGGCTGTTGACGTAAGGATAGATGAAGCCAAGAAGCCAGGTGAACCCCGTAATAAAGGAGATACGGATGTAGACCCAGGCCTTGCTGCTGTTTGAGCGTGACAAAGCGGCATTGGCTATCTGAAACGATTTCCGTATGGCCAGCAAGACAAGGGTGATCAAAACGGCATTGACCAAAAGGGCACAGAGGACAGGAACTCCAAAAGCCACCAGGCTGGCAGTCGGATCGCCGATCCAACAGTTCTCTCCGTAACCCACCCTGACAGAACTGCCGAATTCCACAATCACGGTCACTACTACTACAAGCACTGGCACTAGCCAGGTATACAAGAGGTATTGGTACAGTTTCACTCTTTCTAAACCGTCACGAAAGGTGAGAAAGAGATCCATGGCTAGTGCGTTCATGGATGTGAATCCTGTCAGAAGAAGATAGTGCACAATGATTGCAAACGCTGCACAGCCCGGTCCACGTGGTACAAGCAAACGAAACACAAACATGACTTCAGCAAGGACCATGCATGTCATCATTTGAACCTTCAGCTTTTCTGGGACTTTTTTCCACTGGCCAGACTGGACATTGTGGACAAAAAAGGTGACCACGGCTACGGCAGACACTGTCACAAGCCCCAGGGTCAACCGACCTTGGTCATCGTCCCAGGGGTCAGTTGTTTGCGTGTGGTTCGAGAAGTGCTGCAGTACGCACTCCCCGCAGATCGATGCTGTTGTGTTCAGAATGGCCACCTGCTCAGCTGGGCAGGACACGTTAGAACTCAACAGGTGGACACTACCATTGGGAAGGACTCGGAACTCTTCCGCCGTGAACGTCAAAGCGGGTTCGCTGCAATTTTGCAAGGGGATAGTTGTGTTTGAGCCATGGCTTTTGGGAGTTGATGAGAAATCTCGGCAAGTCTGTACAAAGGGATCGTATACAGTGTCGGAGGGACACTGCCTGCGGCCGTTTTCATCACTCTCGTCTGCGTCAAAGTTGAACAGACGAGTCAGCGAGATTAAAGAAAGACAAGTACCAGATTTAATGCAATCAAGCAGACTTCTCGTCTCACGAGCAGTGGCCCCGCACCTCAGATGTGTGGTTGCCGCAGGGGAAAGCCCTTCACAAAGAGCACAATGTAAGTTCCTGTATGTCTTATACCTACTGAAAACAGGATAGCTGTAAGACATACAGGCAGTTATATCACAGTTTGCATTTGAAGGATCTGCCTCGTGGGAAAGACATGGTCTCGCATCGGAAAGATGAAATTCAACTTTTTTTGCACCAAGGCAACCCTCCACGCTGTCGTTAACACCAAGGGTACTGAAAATATTGCTGTACTCTGGTCCATCTACAGGTGTGCCTGCAGATGAATTAAGCAGTCCAGAACACAAAGCATCAGATGCCAAAATGGATACTTCTGCCGTTGTTACATTATTGCAAAGAGCACAGAATAAGTTTCTGTAAGAGATTTTGTACAGACTACTAGTATCTTCTTCCACAGGCATCCTGTAAGCAAGGTCGCTCGGACTGAACGTATCTGCTTGTTTTAAACATTGATCCCTTGTGACGTCATCCGTCCATTGGTGAGGGCAGTCAGCGACCAGCCAATAGGAAGGCCAGTCGGTGAAGCCAGGCACACACTTCCACTTTCGATGGTAGTAGTCAGGAGATGGCTGAACTGGCGGGGCTAAGCCGCCTTCTCTGAGGAGGGTGTAATGAAGTCACAATGAATCACATGATTCTAGATTAGGTTAACAATTTTCTAGAATGCAGGTCTTCTGAAACTGCATTAAATGACTATTGATGAAAAAAGACTACAGGAAGGTGTAGTAGAATGTCCAGCCGGAAGTAAGAATCATCAGTGACAATTCCTTACTCATGCTATACATTTTCACCGGTGGCCATAGGGGTGTAGCCCCGGTTGGGCCCCGAAGCCACAAATTTGTCCCGATGCGCTGCTGGTGTCTACTTGCTACCGGGCCCCAGGATGATTTTAGCTCCGAGTTAAAGTTGACCCTGGGCCCCGTCGTGCACCAAAATGTCCGGTAGCCGCCGGGTGACCCACTGGGCCACGTAAAGGTTACCCTGGGAAACCAGCTCGAGAAGCTTCGCAAATAAGAGTTACCGATCCACTGCCTAACGCGCCCTCCCGCCTCTATGCACCCGTCCCACTACCAGCTGGCCCCACTTACGCCGGTCCCCAACTATCGCTCGCAAGTGATAGTTGGGGCCAGCTGGTTCGTGGGCCGGCGGGTGTTAGGCGGCGGGTGTCCCGTGCGCGCGTGTTGTAGGGATCGGTAAACTTTGCGTGCCTCGTTAGGAGTCTGCGTTTTCCCAGGGTACGTAAAGGTGCACTCTCACTGCACTTGCGTCAAGCTTGCGTCACTGCGGGGCTCGAACGAACTCTAACTCAACGAATTTCAGGGATAACGAACAAATTTCTTTACTGTTTGTGTATTTTGTCGTCTTATAAGTCATACTATTACGTATTACGCAATATCTATATAAGAAAATCGGAGAAAATAACAAAACAGTGACGCAGTGAATGAACCCCGCAGTGACACAAGATTGACACAAGAGCAGTGAGAGTGCACCTCAAGGCTCACGCCCGAAAGTGACCAAAAATAGCCCGTGAACCGTCCGGCAACCCCAAAAGTATTACTCGACAGACAGACATGCATCATTACTTACTCAAAACCTTCACAGCAGTCGCTGAAAAAGCGACAGTCATGGTCACAATCACAAAGCTTGGCCGGCCTGTCTTCACAGGTATAAGTTCCCTTGCACTCCTGACCGATGAAGTCCAGGGATGTAGGGTCTATAGTGGGTAATAACTTGGTGTTTTGTAACCATCTACATGTATCATAAATATTCCATGGCAAAAATGGAAATCGTGGAGTATAGTAGTTATACATAATAGCCTGTATATGTCCATGAGAAAGGCTTGTATGTGCGAAGATTTTTTTCCTTGTGCAATACCTATTGTACTTTTTACCACCACCTGTGCAATAGCTGTACTTTGTAGACATACTTGTTTCAACTTCCCTGTGCTGGTCAAATGTACTCTTATTCATGCGATAAGAGGCACATGTACTTTTTATCACAACCTAGTCGGTTGATCGGGTTTACTGATCGATGCTGTGCTGCACTCAATTGTGTAACAGTAAATGTAAATGTGACAGTAAAAAAAGGGTCTATGATGTGTACGAGACGGTAGAAAACGGATGAAAGGTCAACACACAGGAAATATTCTCTAATACATTCTCTATCCCTCTCGAATACATGGTTTAAACAAATTAGTAAATCATGATATTTTTTTGCAAATTATTGCCCGCGGGCTAATTGCAGGTAAAATGAGAGATTCAAACTGTGTAAAAACAATATCACAAGTGTCTACTCTAGTCTAAAACTAGTAAAAGCTAACTCTAAATCCTGGGCTATTATATTATTGGGTTCGGCTCCTTTTTCGAAGACAGTGGAAGACGAAAGATCCTGCCATTTCTATTATGTGTGAGTTTTGTGATGTTATAGATAGAATTGTTATTTGTTTGTCATTGAATGTAAAGAAGTTTGGGCGGAATTTGGTGGCCTCATCAAACAGCTCTTTTCTTTCGTGATCGTAGAAAGAGCAGTTTGACATTAAATGTGTTTTGTCTTCCACCATGTTTGACGTGCATTGTTTGCACGTTCTTTCACACAATAATGTCGCGAAATAAATTTTTGGGTAAGTCACAACGGTTTGTGCTTCTATCGAAAACCACGCGGGCATCAAAAGTTCCCCACGTCTGAATAAGATTGAAAGCCAAGTCACAAAGTAATGAAGCAATACATTGTAGTCTTACCGGCACATTCCATGACGTCACAGTAGTTCCACCTCAATGTCGGGTCCGTGGTGTAGCACCAGGGCCGCTCCTTGTTGTCAGGGTTACGACAGAAGTTCTCCTCCAGGCCTGCATCAGGATGAGCCTGTGGTGTGTGGGGATGGCTGTGGGGGGACTGGGAGTCCCATCTCTGACACGCCCGGTCTCCTGCCCTGTACAGATATACGGTATATAAACGTGTAAAGAGCCTGCGGTGTGTGGGGATGGCTGTGGGGGGACTGGGAGTCTCATCTCTGACACACCCGGTCTCCTGCCCTGTACAGATATACGGTATATAAACGTGTAAAGAGCCTGTGGTGTGTGGGGATGGCTGTGGGGGGACTGGGAGTCCCATCTCTGACACACCCGGTCTCCTGCCCTGTACAGATATACGGTATATAAACGTATAAAGAGCCTGTGGTGTGTGGGGATGGCTGTGGGGGGACTGGGAGTCCCATCTCTGACATACCCGGTCTCCTGCCCTGTACAGATATACGGTATATAGACGTGTAAAGAGCCTGTGGTGTGTGGGGATGGCTGTGGGGGGACTGGGAGTCCCATCTCTGACACACCCGGTCTCCTGCCCTGTACAGATATACGGTATGGTATATAAACGTGTAAAGAGCCTGTGGTGTGTGGGGATGGCTGTGGGGGGACTGGGAGTCCCATCTCTGACACACCGGGTCTCCTGCCCTGTACAGATATACGGTATATAAACGTGTTAAGAGCCTGTGGTGTGTGGGGATGGCTGTGGGGGGACTGGGAGTCACATCTCGGACACACCCGGTCACCTACCCTGTACAGATATACGGTATATAAACGTGTAAAGAGCCTGTGGTGTGTGGGGATGGCTGTGGGGGGACTGGGAGTCCCATCTCGGACACACCCGGTCTCCTACCCTGTACAGATATACGGTATATAAACGTGTAAAGAGCCTGTGGTGTGTGGGGATGGCTGTGGGGGGACTGGGAGTCCCATCTCGGACACACCCGGTCTCCTACCCTGTAGAATAGCAGCATACTCTCCAAGCAGAGGTTAGGCTCCGGCTTTTTTTGTCGTTTTGATCGGACTTTTAATTTTGTATTGTGTCTTGCTGTGTCAGAAACTAACAGAAAGTTGCAATACAAAATACAAAGCCCGATAAAAACGACTAAAAATATTTAAAAAAAACAACAGCCGGAGCCTAACCTCTGCTTGGAAAGTATAGCAGCATACAGAATTCGGTTCTCTTGCGGTCAAGATTGACCATTGCAAAATACCTATAATTAACATTAACCTCCCAGCTTCGGCTACGGATAAACAGTACTATATCATTACATCAGAATGACAGTCCTTCACATAGCACCAGTCTATCTTGTCCTGAACTGACATAAGGAATGATTCTTATTTTACCTATTCACGTGCCCCGCGTAGCTCCTTCCCTTGTCCATTGTGTAAAAGCATTGTGTAGGTACAGCTGTAAATGTAGAACAGGTGGGAGAGGTACGCTTGAATGGAACGTATACATCGTGTTTCCAAACATTGTATAATAATGTTAATTGAAACACTGTCTTCTTTATCTATCTGCGATATATGTACGCGCCCATTACTAAAAATAGCATTGGTACAACAAGACAGCTTTAGGAATAACATTAAGTGCAGGTTCAAATGTGTCTACCACGTTATATGAATGTCGTGAATTCGTTCAATTTATATTATGCTTTCTTTTTAATTGAGCAATACAAGTACAATTTCGTTGACGTTGAAGAGGATAACCAAAAGTTACCGTCACAGGCGAAGACATCATCGCAGTACATCCACCTGATGAGCGGGTTGTTTGTGTAGCACCACGGCCTGTCCTTCCCGTCCGGGTTCCGGCAGTAGTTCTGCTCCAGCCCTGCCGATGGGAAGTTCTCTGGGGTGTGTTTATGTGTGTGGGGGTACTGAGATGTCCAGAACTGACAGGTTCCGTCCCGATTTGCAGGGCCCCTGTAGCTTGTCCCTTTGTCGTGGAGATAGTAGCAGTCTGCGGACATGTAACGGTTCGTTGTGAAAGATATGCACAAAAAAGGACAGTTCAGAGCTTTGTAATTATAGTCGTTACATGTGTATGTTAGTGGGTTCGACTTGTGGTAGCCACAGAAGGTCTAGACTACCGTAGACGTTGGGTTCTTTGTCCTGACGCTGAATGAATGAATGAATGAATGAATGTGTGAATGAATGAATGAATGAATGAATGAATGAATGAATGAATGAATGAATGAATGAATGAATGAATGAATAAATGAATGAATGAATGAATGAATGAATAAATGAATAAATGAAGACCTTTAAGGTCACGAAAATTATAGGTCACGAAAAATTGAATAAAAACTTGTAAAAGTATCGTGGTTCTAGTTAGCTTAGCATATACATTCTAGTTAAGAATATACGTTCGGTGTACTCTAAACTGTTCTATCCTAATCCACGTAAAAGTGGATCTATCGTATTCTCTGATTGACATTGTTGTACATGTACGTACTGGTCACAACACACTTCCTAATGAATGATTTAGTGTTGTGCACATTTTTATGGGGTTGTCAGTAATTACGGTGTGTGGAAAACTCACCACAGTTCGTCTCATCACTGTTGTCCCCACAGTCGTCTCTGCCGTTACAGCGAGTAGCCGGGTGGAACAGGGCTCCGTTATCACAGGCAGCAGCAGCTGGGGCGGGGCGGGGGGGGGGGGGTGGTGGTACATGAGCATTGTTGAGCATATTTGCCTCCATGAAATGTCATGGAGTTTAACTTATATTTTACCCTGCGTTTGTCTGTCAACAAGATAACTCCACCCTCACACTCAGGGTTGACAATCACGGCAAAGCCTATGATATCACCCCTGACAACTCAGCCACAGTATTCGGTTATTAGGGGTGCCTTGCTTATGAATATTAATGAGCTTGCCCTTATATGGGCAGTCAGCCGTTGGGGATCGGGCGTTGGCATGGTGAGCAAACAAAGCCATGGTAATACGTAACATGATTGGCTGATAGCTTCCCAGGGGTCTTTGCGAGACAGCTTGCGACAACAACAAGCCCAAGAAAGGCCTATTCTCTGATTGGTCGACAGCTTGTTTGTGGCGACAATCATAATAGCCACTAATAGGGCATGGGATAGCAGGGCCCCATAAGGTAATGCCGTTGGAGACCGGGCGTTAGGAGGATGGATAACTCAAGAACGGTTGGGTGGATTGGTTTCATACTTGGTGTGTTGGTAGGGTGTGATGAAAGCTGTATGGCATAAGTATGGGCCTCCTACCGGCTAGTTTTGGAATAGCAGGGGCATTTTTGTCAAAAACTTTTGAAGACGATAACTCAGGAAGGGAACACCGGATTTGCATGGTTTTTGGTATGTAGGCACCTTAGACCTTGCTGTACAAAATGAACTGATTATGCAAAATTGGAGTGCATTTGCATAATTAATGAAAGCATTCTATGGCAGTTTTTTCTATTTTTCTCTTGTCCCGGACATGATATGGTTTTGATATTTGGGTGGTAGATAGCTTTTAGTGTCATGACAAAGTGGGGCAAGTTTCAGCCCCCTGACATTTGATTTTAGAACTGCAGGGGCGTTTTTGTCAAGACATCCCACAGAGGATAACTGCAGAAAGGATCGACGGATTGACATAATTTTAGGCATGCAGATAGCTTTGATAGATAGATAGATAGATAGATAGATAGATAGATAGATAGATAGATAAAGATCAATAAATAAAAATGTACCTATGCTGCCTTACACAACTTGTAATAACTCCGGAAACAGCCGACCAAGTACTTAATAAGTTTTGTGACACAAACAACGTTATCAGAGTACTCACGACAGGCCTCATCGCTGCCGTCACTACAATCTTCTACCCAGTCACATCTGGAGTAGCGCTGCCCGTTTTCCCCACAGGGAAGGTGGATGGAACTATCATTGCATCTTTTCAGCACATCCACGCATTGTCCATTGTCGCAGACCATCTTGCCTTGTCGCTCGCCTGTGTCAAGTAAAAAAATCATTAGCAGCTAAATCACATTTCAAGGAAAGACAGAAATAACAATAAAGAAAAAACACAGGGCCATGTCTGTTCTCTGAATCCATACTCACAGCAGTTCTTCTCGTCTGTGCCGTCTCCACAGTCGTCTCTGCCGTCACACACCTGTGTCATGTTGATGGCGGCCCCGTTAGGACAGATCTCAGCATCTATATTCATCGAGATAGAATAAAATCTACATGCTGTCAACGTAAAAAGTCAAAGTCATCCCCACACCAGATGGTACATAGCGCGGCGCCCATCTCCGTTTCAGTAGCCCTTGGGCCATACAACTTTCTGCAATCACTATGTACAGCAGGGGGCTAGTCCACTGGTAGTGGTGTGTGTTCAACTTCCATACTCTTACTGCTAAACAGAGAAAACAGCATGTATCATTTTTATAGTCTTAGGTAGGAATCGGCTCGAACTCACGACCTACCGAATGCAAGGCGCGAATGCTCAATGCCATTGCATTGTAATCTACACGTACACATCGCGCGTTGGGTATAATACATGGGTTGAAATGATGCACGCACTACTCTTTTACTTCAACAAATCCAAACTGCATTCCTTAATGCAATGGACAGGCCACACCAGTTGCTTGCTTGCTTGTTGCCAGGGTATGAAATCCGTTCTGTTATAGTGCCTTACCACAGTTCTCCTCATCGCTCCCGTCGTCACAGTCCACTAACCCGTCACAGATCACCTCGTGAACGTCACAGTCTCCGTCGGTACAGACCGTCCTCTCCAGTCCAGAGCAGGCTGGACGGATACAAGATAAGGTAATACAGGCGTAGTATTAGCAGCTACGGTGTCACAGACAAAGTGTCAGATGTTGCCTGCCAAATGTTGGTTATTCATCTGGTTTCTTACTACATTTTTTTTACTATCTATTGAAAAAAAAAGATATCATAACGGCAAACAACCAGTGGGAGTTTGTTTGTTTGTTTGTTTGTTTATTAGGAATCTCCATTAGTTACATTGAACCAAGGAGGTTAAAAAAAACTCCTTGATTGAACTGTGAAATGTTGGAGTTTGAAATGTTGGAGTGTGAAAAGGAGGCTGGTTTGAAAGCTGAGGGATCCATGGAAAATCCTTGGCAAGACGTTCGTATTCCACATTTACGTAATTAGAACTTACCTTGGAAAAACTTCACTTCTATAATCTCGATAGGGGTAGACCCTGCGAACTGCAGGCGCCACATCTGTCCTGTAGAGATGAACCCGCTCAGATCAACTTCATTCAGGCGGGCTCCTTTTTCATTTTCCGGGTCTGCACCAGGAAGCAGGTTTGCAGCAGGAAACACTTTCACAGTCTCAAACCGTCCTCCTGGCGACGCTGACCGGTAGATTGTGACATCTCGGGTGTGGTAGAACCACATGTGGACTCGGGAGAGGGTCATGGGGGCCTGCAGGTCAAAGGTGAGACCCCAACTGTCCTCTTCAGCTGCCCGCTGCCAGCCGGTTCTTAAGTTGTTGTCCAGGACATAGCCGGAGACGTGTCGGACCCCGTCGCCGCCCTCCCAGTCGTCCGGTGTCACCCATGTCGGGTCGGTCTCCACCCAGCCACCTGCCAGGAACAGCCTTTCGTTATTTTATGCAGATATGTATTCCCTTTATATTGGGATGGGTTCTAAAAATGGTTACTCTTGTTGGAACACAATATGCTTCATATTGAATCCTGTACTGTTGTTGAGTCTCACTAAAAAAAACTGCTCTGTTGTAAGAGGACTATTCATTACCTTCCAAGTCAAACTCAGTAGTAATGTATTTTTTATCTCAATTTGTTATTGCAATTAGTAATCGTGTGCAATATCTGCAAATACTATGTGCAATATTCGCAAATGCGGATTTTTAATAATTGTCTTCTGTCTTCTGTTTTTTATCAAATGTAACGCGGCAGTGCAATTCATGGTCTTACTAATGATACTGCTACGAGTATCTGTACCGTGTTGTGTGAGAAGAAGTAAACCATTATATATACTATTATATATATCTAAACTGACATCAAGCAGGAAGAGGGCGCCCGGTGGTTACAGTAAATGCCAGAACAACACCCTCATCATTCACTTGTGCCTATGCTAATATGATAGGAAATTGTTGACCTACGCCTAGCCCTAGTACAGTCTGGGACTACATGTATACGCAGCATCACGTGTCTATGTTAGCAAGAGAAGAGGAAGGTCTGGGCCAACAGTATCAGGGGTCAGTCCTGCAGTAGAGTCTAGGACCAAATTGCAGCATGCGTCTATGGTAGCAGGAAAAGGAAGGCATGGGAACAATCCTACAGTTTAGTATGGGGCCACATTGCAGCGTGTGTCTATAATGACAGAAAAAGGATGGCTAGCAGGAGACAATCCTACTGCGTAAGAGTCTGAAACCACAAAGCAGCATGTGTCTATGCTGGTAAGAAAACGACGGCCTTAGGCCAGTCCTACAGTATATTCTGGTACAAAATTGCAGCTTGTGCCCATGCTAGTAGGAAAAGGAAGGCATGGGGGCCTGTCCTTAGCAATATAGTCCGGACATAGCAGTATGTTTCTATGCTAGCAGGAAAAAGGACGACGCTGGGCTAGTCCTATATAACAGTCTGGGACTACACAGCAGCATGTGTCTAAATAATATTCTAGCAAAAAAGGACGGTATGAAACCAGTACATTATATTTCGGAACTAGAAGGCAGTGTGTTTCTATGCTAGTCAGGCTGAAGCCACGCCTTCATTAGGGTACGGAGCCCAAATGCAGGACGTGTTTATGATAGTAGACAAGGACGGTCTGGATCAGTCCAACATTACAGTCCGAATATAACAGCACGTTTCTATGCTAGCAGGGAAGGCCGGACTGGAACTAGTCCTGCATTATAGTAGGCATAATACCCGCAACAAAAGAAAAAAAAATATTGATCTCTTGCCTTTTGTGAGGAACGTTATGTGTTACCTTGTTCGCGTGCAAGAGGTCATGGGAGGTTCATTATCATAGATTTATTCACTGGCGATCGCACGAGCCTCGCTCATATGTTTTTGGGCGAAAAATTCGCAAGACTCTCTGAAGATCTTAAATTGGCCGACCTTCCAGCGATCGCAAAGTACGTCCGAAGATCGTACATGATGTGACAGGGGATTAGAAAAAGTCTGCTTAGCCCCCTTCACACGAGAGCAATAATAAGCAGGAATGTCGTCGAAATGAAAATTATTTTCTTTCCTGGCAATTCGTAGTGTGTTCCAGACATTCTTACTGGATTCCAGCTATTTGTGTCCGTTTTCTTTTTGGCTGGCCCGAACGTTTTTGACATGTTGAAAACTGTCGAGGTGCATTCGAAGTGGAAAATATCGAATGGCATTCAAAGTGGTTTCTAAGTGCATTCTAACTGCAGTATGACAGCATTCGAAACATTATTCGAAACATTCTTATCTCATTCGAAGGAGAACTGAGACGGCGAGCCACTTCGAATGATGCCAGAATGTGGCCTAAAGAATATCTGGAATGCAATGAGAATGTCTAGAATACACTACGAATTCCCAGGAATAGACAAGAGTTTTCATTCTGACGGCATTCCAGCCCATTCCTTCTCGTGTGAAGTGGATATAACGTCCATTTGGAATTCGCACCCGAATGAGGCACGAATTTTGCAAATACTTCATTCCGGCTGGTTCTGCTTGATTCCTGCTAATTGGGTTTCCGTATAAAGGCCCTATTACGGGAAGTAGTATCCTCAATGTGATTTCACTATTGTACAAAGTGACAAGAATAACGTACCCGTTAGCGCGAATGCACCTGACAGGCAGTGGCACAGACCCCACAGTAGCACTAGTGACGTTGTGGTGAGTGACATGTTCCCCATTGCTAGTGCTGACAGAGACGACTAGTCGTTGTACCGTGATACACTGTCGCAGTTTATATCTTACTCCACAGTAGCACCGGTGATGTTCCGGTGGGTATGTTTGCTGACAGACGGCTAACCCTTGTCGCACAGCTGTCCTATGTACCGTACTACACCGTCACAATTTAGTTTTTGCTCTGAGCATCTAACTAACTTGCAAAGCGGAATGCAATCAACTGCCACGACAAATGAAGAAATAAAAGACTCCGAAGCAGGCTCTTCAATAGCGTTTGAGTATTGCAAACAATCCCTTTCTGTGCAGCTTCGCCGGCTGTTTCAGCCGAGGCTAGGCGAAAGTCACGTCTGGTATTTTCATATGCAGCTTTATGTGTGTCTCGTGCCACCTGGTGTAGACGTCATGAAATATTTGTTGTATTTGTTTTTCTATCTCGGAAAGATAAGATTGGCTTTTCATTTCATTTCATTTAAAATTTGCCAATACGCAGTTCTTTTCCTGCGTCCGGTCTCTCTAGTCTCTCCCCAAGATTGACTACCCTGGCTAGTAGGGAGAATAATCTGGTTTTGGTAGCAGGTGGGTTAAACTGCAACTCCGGAGAGAGAATGTCAAGCTAAGCGCGGATTGACTCTCTTGGCCAATTATTTGCCGATATTTTGTTGAATTGTACGACCTCCGTAGCAAGGCTAGGGTCCCTTTAGATGGCCGAGAAATGGGATTCAATGTAACAATAGTTTTCTCTGCTTTATTAAGTCTGATGAAAACTGATTAATTTCAACTCCTCGGGTCACTTTCATATGAAACAAAAACCTCTAGCTGAATCAACTGATAAGGTATGGCAACTGGATTTCGTGCCACGGTCGACTATATAAATGACAGCAGCAGAAGACTAGTGAATGTTCATGACGTTTCTGCCATTGTCACGTGCTCTGCGGTGTTGGTACCCATTTGCCCGTAGTGATTTAACTCCGCCTTTCCGTAAAACACGGTATGCACAGAACTGTGCACGTCTACCAAAACAGAGCTTAATTATTTTGTTGTCGTGCACGCTACGGTGGCAGGTAGGCCCACTACACTTGGAAGGCTACCCACATTTCGCCCAGAAAAGTCGATCATGGCGACCGGCTTGCTTCTGTTTGTGTGCCTGCTGTCCATCGGCCATGTCCGCACAGACGAGGTATGCCCCTCCTCTGCCTTCGCATGCAAGACGACCGATGACTGCATCGGTTTGGCAAAAAGGTGTGATGGTTCTCCCGAGTGTCCCGACTTCTCTGATGAAGATTGCACAGCCCCAGGTTGCCTGTCGCCAGGTGTATTCAGCTGTGACGGGCGCTGCCACTCTCTCGCTGTGGTATGTGACGGGATGTCTCACTGTGTTGACGGCTCGGACGAGGAGGATTGCCTGACCAAAGAGTGCCCCTTACCCAACTATCTCAAGTGCGAAACAGCTGGCATCTGTGTACGACCGGAGTGGCAATGTGACGGTTGGAATTATTGTGACGACGGTTCGGATGAAGAAAATTGCACAGTGTGTCCTTTGCCCAACTATTTCAAATGTGAAAGTGGTAGCAAGTGTGTCCCTCCATGGGAGCAATGTAACGGATGGGATAATTGTCTAGACAGGTCGGATGAGGAAAATTGCACCGGTACCAACAAAGAGTGTTACAACGCCGACTATTTCAAGTGTGAAAGTAGTGGAGCATGTGTCCCTCCGGAGTGGCAATGTGATGGATTGTATGATTGTGATGACGGTTCAGATGAGGACAATTGCACCAGCAAAGAGTGCTACAACGCCGACTATTTCAAGTGTGAAAGTAGCGGCGTATGTGTCAATTCAGAGTGGCAATGTGACGGCTCTCAAAATTGTGCAGACGGTTCAGATGAAGAAAACTGCGCAAACAAGGCCTGTGACCACCCAGAAGAGTTCCAGTGCAAAAGAAGTGACATGTGTCTCCCTCTTGTGTTGAAATGTGACGGGATTGATGATTGTGAAGATGGTTTGGACGAGGACAATTGTACAGTGTGCCCCTTGCCGAATTATTTCAAATGTGAAACTGGTAGCAAGTGTGTCCAACAAGAGTGGCAATGTAACGATTGGAATGATTGTGAAGACGGTTCAGATGAAGAAAACTGCCCCTGTGACCACCAAGAACAGTTCCAGTGCAAACGAAATGACGCATGTGTCCCTTTAGAGTTGCAATGTGACGGGATTGATGATTGTGAAGATGGTTCAGATGAGAAAAATTGCACAGTATGCCCTTTGCCAAATCATTTCAAATGTGAAAGTGGTAGCAAGTGTGTCTTTTTAAGGAGGCAATGCGACAGTGTTGACGATTGTGAAGACGGTTCAGATGAGGACAATTGCACAAGCAAAGAGTGTTACAGGCCTGAAGCTTTCAGGTGTGACGGTACTGGAGCATGTGTTCCTCCATTGTGGCAATGTGACGGTGTTAATAACTGTGGAGACGGTTCAGATGAGGAGAATTGCCAAGAATGTAACAGCCCCAACTCTTTCAAGTGTGAAGGTAACGCAGCATGTTTCCCCCTATGGGAGCAATGTGACGGCGATAGGGATTGCGCAGACGGTTCAGATGAGGAAAATTGCACGAGTAAAGAGTGTTATCATGATCATCTGAAATGTAAAGGTGACGGTCTATGTGTATCTCTGAGAAAGCAATGTAACGGTGTCGATGACTGTTTAGACGGATCAGACGAGGAAAACTGCACAAGCAAAGAGTGTTATTCTGCTTATCTGAAATGTAAAGGTGACGGTCTATGTGTATCTCTGAGGAAGCAATGTGACGGTGTCGATGACTGTTTAGACGGATCAGACGAGGAAAACTGCACAAGCAAAGTGTGCATCAACGCAAACTATTTCAAGTGTGAAAATAGTGGAGTATGTGTTCTTGCAGATTATCAATGTGACGGTGATGAAGATTGTGACGACGGTTCTGATGAGAAGAATTGCACAACCAAAGAGTGCGTCGACACCGATGATTTCAAATGTGAAACCAGTGGCATCTGTGTCCGTGCGTGGTGGCAATGTGACGGTAAAGATAACTGCGAAGACGGTTCAGATGAGAAGAATTGCACAACCAAAGAGTGCTTCGACACCGATTATTTCAAATGTGAAACCAGTGGCATCTGTGTCCGTGCGTGGTGGCAATGTGACGGTGATGAAGATTGTGACGACGGTTCAGATGAGAAGAATTGCACAAGCAAAGAGTGTTTCAACAGCAACTATGTGAAGTGTGAAAGTAGTGGCATATGTGTTCATCCATTCTCGCAATGTGACGGCAGGGATGATTGTGAAGACGGCGCAGATGAGGAGGGTTGCTTGACCAAAGAGTGTTTGCATCCCGACGCATTCAGGTGCGAAATTAGCGGAGTATGTGTCCCTCCTGAGGCGCAGTGCGACGGTTATGACAATTGTGAGGACGCGTTAGATTCAGATGAGATTGAAGATTGCACAAGCAGAGAGTGTTACAACAGGGAAAATTTCAAGTGTAAAAGTAATGGATTTTGTATCCTTCCGGACCGGCAGTGTAATGGTGTCTATAATTGTGAAGACGGTTCGGATGAAGAATATTGCCGGGAGGAGTGCACAACACCAGACTATCTAAGTCACGTCATTCCAGACTGGCAATGTGACGGTTTCAATGATTGTCACGACGATTCAGATGAGAAAAATTGCACAGCGGATGACTGCCCCCTGCCCAAGTTCTTCTGTGAACCCGAGGGTCCCTGCATACCGGACTCAAAGCGCTGTGATGGCGTCCAGGACTGTCGCGACGGGTCCGATGAGGGTGGCTGCGGTAAGCTCATCTTCTCATTGATCTACTGTGCTGGTGCAATTAGCAAAATTAGAAAATTATTGCACACTTCATAAAATGGATAAAAAGAGAGATAAGAAGTTTCGAATTCATGTGTGCGAAAGAAGTTGTACGTTAGATTTGGCAGAGGGCGAAACACATTTTATGTCAAACTGTCCCTTCTACGATCAAGAAAGAAAAGAGCCATTTCAGCATTTAATGAGGCCTCCAAATTCTATCCTGACCTCTCTACGTTTATGGCGAAAAAGAAAACTACCACACATTACAGAAACAAGTGAGATCCTTTGTCTTCCACTGTCTCGGAAAAAGAAGTCAAACCCAATGAGCTACATTCTAGACTTAGCGTTTAGTCCACAGTAGTAGCTTACTACAGTTATTTCATCCTTGTCTGTTTGCCTGTTTTTGGTCTAGCAAGTATCCCTCGGCTACGAATTTGTGATAAGCGTATTATTCCTTGGGTGGCGGTGGGATACATTGTAAACTGTTTGGTTCGGTGACGGGCGTTCGGGATCGGGCTATAAAGCCAAGGGCGCAACCCGACGTACGTGCAAATACGTGCTGTCTACGTGAGCAATCTTTAGGGATCGGTAAGTGGTAAGTACCGCCTCCGTACGAACTCGTAGGGAATCCGACGGATTTTGTAGCGCGCAGACACGCCGTGGAACTTACCTTGCAAACGCTTATGAAGGTTAGACATCCGGGTAAGCAATATACCGTGCATACAAAACTTTGTGTACCATCGGGCTGCGGATTCGCCCCCCCCCCCCCCCCCCAACCCCGGAAGCGCCAGTACGGGACCTGCCCTGTACAGCATGAAAGTTTTCAGAAATACGAGGTTGACGTGGCCTCTAAAAAAACCTAAGGACAAATTGCACGGTTGTGCCATTAGCTTAACCTGGGTTATGGCACGATGTTCTTCTGTTATCATCCCATGGGCTTCTAGAGAATAATGCGAACGCCCTTTACCTTCCCAACAGAAGTCAGGTACTCCTTGCACACCTATGCGGAGGAAGGAAAGTGCACCTGCCAAAGACACGGGCATAACAGGATTCTGACCCTTGTTAAAGTGTCCCATCGTGCCTGCCACATACCACTCTGCTGTATGAATAAAATGTTGTTTACATGCCTGTCTAAATAATTCAACCCTACAATACCTCATCTGTTCACATGAAGAACCCACGCTTTTTGGGAATCAGATGGTAAATGCACACATAAAGATTGTTTCAAACTTTTGCAGCTTACATTTCCGTGGAAACGATAGATTGAAGTAGAAGACAGTGTTGTGACATGTTGGTCTCTTGTTGTCTAATATGTATTTTCTGGTTGCTTTATTACCTCCATATCTCCATGAAAAATTATATGCGTGTGTGTATGTGTTGGGAAGGGGAGGGTAAGGTAAACTTTGAGACCTTGGTGTGTGGTTTTGATACGGCAGCAGAACTTTTTTTTAAACATTTCGACCTGGACATAATATTGTCTTGATATTTCCCCAGAGAATTACACTAATACCTAGTGATATTTTTGTTGCTTCCTGTTCTGAAAAAAAAGGATATTCTGTTCCGTAAAAACTAGGAAAATTGTTTTTAACCCAGCACAACATAGCTTTATAATCCTGTGTCTGCATTCTTAAGGTGTACTCTCACTGCACTTGCGTCAAGCTTGCGTCACTGCGGAGTTCGAAAGATACTCAACGAATTTCAGAGATATAGAACGAATTCTCTAACTTTTTGTGTATATTGTCGTCTTCTAAGTCATACTTTTACGTATAACGCAATACCTAAATTATAAAAAATTGGAGAAAATAACAATTTGAAAACAATGACGCAGTGAACGAACCCCGCAGTGACGCCAGCATGACGCAAGTGCAGTGAGAGTGCACCTATATGTTTCAACATGTACAAGTAGCCGACCACTGATGCATTTTTATCAATAATATAGTTTTTTTCTTACTGTTTGAACATTCTTGGTATCAGAAAAGTACCAAAGCGTGCCCACTTAGTACTCTTCACACTTGCCTATCACATGAAAGAGCTTCTCACGCTATATGTTGTACAGAATGCAGCAGTGTGGAGTTCCGATGTGAAGGTAGCAGCACATGTGTGGCACCGTCCGGAGTGTGCGATGGAGTCCCCGACTGTGACGACGCGTCGGACGAGCTGCTGTGTCGTGAGTTTTACACATATTATCAGGGTGTTCAAAGTTCGAAGTGTTAAGATATTTCTCTCTCATATATTTTTTTAAATGTTTTGCATGTCCTCAATTTGTTTCCTTGGTTTTCTTTTCGTCCCATTGCTCGAAGTTCTGAATTAAATCTTTTTGGATAAAGATATCTTTCAACCTCACTTGGGTTACTAAGCATGCAATATCATCGAAAGCAGTGCGTAACAAGGCCCAAAGATGTAAGGAGCCTCCATAATGACATTTTCAGTTGCATTTATTGTTTTCTTGACGCAATGCTCAGGTCTTAGAATGGTATTTTAGATCTGCTTATTGAAGTGTATTACCTTTCACTATGTACCTTTGTATTAATTAGATTAGCCTTACAGAACTGTAGTTATGTATCAGTAGATGCCATGCTTTGTACCCTATACAGTTGTTGCACAATTTAAAGTTCTTTTGAAATAATATGAACAAGTCGTGATTGATTCGAATCGTCATTGTTTCATTCCAATGTGTGCATTTTTTTCAGAGTCCTGTGCGGAAAGGGGCCAGTGGCAGTGTGACAGCGGTGAGTGCATCACTGCCGCCTCGGTGTGTGACGGGGACAGGGACTGCTCTTCTGGGGAGGACGAAAAGAACTGCAGCGGTGGGTTACCCTGGGAGCCAGCCAGGATCGGGCAGCTAGGACAGTTTATTCGGTGGCCCAAGACAGTCAGGCCCGCCCGATCTCCTATTAGCGCCCCGGGGAGTTTAAGCCCGATGAGGTCCACCTGCCTTATCCAAGGGACAAGGTTTGCGATAACTCCTTCAGGCTCAAACTCCCCGGAGCGCTCATGTGAGATCGGCGGACTGACTGCCTTTGCTCCCCGAACAAAACTCGCGAGCTACCCGGTCCTGGCTGGCTCCCAGGGTACGGTGGGTTCTCGTATAAACCAGTCCTATATACATTTCTATGTGCCCAGGATCTCTTTCCATGATTAAAGCCAATGGAATAATACGTCCAAGCGAGTGATTTCAATTTTGCAAAGTGCTTTTTATCTTTTCTTCTTTGCACACATAGTATGTGACCCACACCATGAATGATTGGACCAACACCATGAATAATTGAGTTATTGCTTTCTGCCTGTCTGTGTGTCGGTTTGTTTATATTTCCGTCCATAGATCTATTGTCAGCATAACTTTTAAAAGGCTGGATAAATTATGATAATGTTTGAATGTAAGTAGGTTTTGGAAAGATAGATCTAGAGGTCAATGACGATTTCGGTCCACCTGGCGACATTTCGCAGTACTGAAGCAGAACGTACGATTTGAATCTCTGATTTTGTCAATGTTGTTGCTGTCGCCGTTGATACAAACGATTGATACATGCACGTACACTCTGTTACTTACAGCCCCCTGCAATGGTCTCCAGTTGGAGTGTGACGGTGGATGCCTGCCGAAATACCGCGCCTGTGACGGGCTGGGGGACTGTTCGAACGGGCAGGACGAGATCAACTGTACAGTCGGAGGTGTGAATCAATAAACTAGTCTTCATCATACAAAACTCTTATAGGGTAAGGAGATGTTCTATGTAATAGAGAACCCCGGGCAGATAGAATAAATGATGTTATTGTAGAAGCATTTGTTGTAAGACGAGAATGCAATTTTGATAAACTACTCCCACCCAGGTTGTGGCACTGACCAGTTCCCCTGCGCGGACGGTACCTGCCTGCTGGAGTCTCAGCTGTGTGACAACCTGACGGACTGCAGTGGAGGGGAGGACGAGGACGACTGTGGAGGTAGTTAGAGCAACTTTCATCGCTTTACAAAAGACACATCACGAACCTTATTGTAATACAGCAGTCTTCGCAGAAGAGGGACCACAGTCGTGTCGAAACTCCTTGGGGTCACCTCTGCTATCTGAACGCACTCAGACCAGTTACCAGCCGCCTTGCTTATATATATTAATGAGCTTACCCTTATATGGGCAGTCAGCCGTTGGGGATCGGGCGTAGGAGGATGGTGCTATGTAAGACGTAACATTATTGGCTGATAGCTTCCCAGCGGCCTTTGCAAGATGGCTTTCGTAAACAGAAAGCCCAAGAAATGCCTATTCTCTGATTGGCTGACATCTGGTTTGTGGCGACAACCATAGTAACCGCTGGTAGGCCATGAGATAGCAGGGCCCCAGTAGGCAGTTAGCTAGCCGTTCGGGACCGTGCGTAAGAGGATGCGCAGAGGTTAAGAATTGAGAAGTTCATCTGTATCAATTGCTACAGGGAACGCTTCCCACATCCATAAGAATTGTGCATATGAAAGGTCTCTCTGATGACATGTTCCCCACAGATGTCCCACCTCCTGGGTTCGCGCTTGGGTTGGCGAGTCGGTACATTCCCGATGTTTACGTCACTGCCAGTTCCGAGTACAAGCCTGAGTTCGCCGCCTCCCAGGCTCGGCACACGCCTCCGACTACACTGGGGTACTGCTGGGTACCACGGTCTGTGCTGGACCAATGGATTCAGGTACCTGATGCTCATTGTTTCTTTGTTACCTCCATGAAAAAATGGAGGTATTGTGTTCGGTGCGTCTGTGTCTGTGTGTTTGTGTTTGTGTTTCCGAATATTTGTGGTCAGCATGACTTTAGAACCTCTTGTCTTGATGGATTGTGATGGTATTCGGTATGTGGGTAGAGACTGGGAAGACGAATATCAAAGCCAGCTTTAGGCCCCCTTGCGTGTGACCTTAGTACGGCAGCAGAACAGCAGAACCAATTTTTGTGTCTTTGACCTGGACATGCAATGGTCTTTTTTTGTGGCAGAGAGCTTGTGATATGTGAGGAGGAAGCGATGTAGGTTTGGGTCCCCTAGCATCTTGTTGAATCTAGATCATAGTTATGAAGATTATATGTTCTATTTTGATGCACCAGCAGGTGGAATGACACGACAATGGAGCTTACCTGGTTGTTGTGTATGTCGGACTGCAGGTTTACTTTGGCAAGACGACTGACGTCACCGGTGTCGTCATCAGTGGAGGCGGCGCGAACTGGGACCTGGGCAGTTGGGTGACGTCATTCACCCTGGCCTTCAGTATGGACGGCGCTTCGTGGGTTCCATACGAGGTCAGCAGCAACGACGTGCAGGTACGAAGGAACAAAGACTTTGTATTGTATTGGGGCAAGGACGTCAGCGACTGCATATACAAGCGGGTACCGGGGGCTGTTACATCACCCATGCATGTGAGGGACCGAGTACTTGCTTGTTGAAAGGACCGAAGTGACCCCGCGCGCCTGCCCGACGCGGCTCAGCGTACATGATAGTTGAAAGTGCGTAGTGAAGTGCGGCAAGTGCCCCGCGCATCTGACGGCGCTTGCCGATGATTTCGTGATGTCCTATACATCACCGACACGACGCCAGACGCGGTCTCGGTGATGGGCCCTAACGGCTCTGCGTGCCTGGCTGCGCTTGCCGGCGATTTTTAATGTCTTACTGGGACCCGACGCGGCACCGGGCACGGTCTCTGTAAAGGGCCGGGCCTGACACGGCTTTGGCGGAGGTCCCGACACGATTCCGCCTACCTGGCTACGTTTGCTGATGGGTTCTTGATGCACCACACGACCCCGACGCGGCACAACACACAGCATCGGTGAAAGACCCTACATGCCCCGCCCGACATGGCCTTGGTGATAGGTGCGACAATGCCCCGCGTGCCTGGTTGCATTTGCCCGCGATTTGGGGATTTATGTCCACAGAGCTTTGGTGGGTCATACATGTAGCACGTAATGTTTGGTAGAAGCAATGTTTGATAGCATCTTACCTTCTTTCACAGGTTTTCCAAGGAAACCGAGACCGGCACAACAAAGTGAGCCGTCCTCTCCCAGTTCCTGTGACGTCACGCTACATCCGTCTGTACCCTGCAGGCTACGTGGGCTGGGTTGCCATGGTGATGGAGGTGTACGTCACACACGGTTAGTTGGCTGCATATCCAGCTGTAAACCAGAAATGTGTAGTCCCTACCAGACTCCGGGTCGCTGGAAAAACCGTAGAAATGGAACAAATAGAGGAGTGAGCCGGCCAGAGGAGTATAGCCAGCTTACTCCGCTATTTGTTCCATTTCTACGTTTATTTTTCAGCGACCCGGAGTCTGGTAGAGGCTGAGAAATCTGCACCATCGTGTTTCATATAGAAAGTGAATGTTTGCATATCTAAAATGTCTACCTCTCGATGAGGTTTTGGGTGCTCCGGAGACCAGCTGATTGGTTGTGCTCTTTCTAGTTGCTCTTATGCTTTGGTCTCTGCACTAGACAAACGTTTTTAGGCCACATGAATTAAACACTGCTGTCTACTAATGTCTTCAGACGAAAACACCTGGCTGAAGCAAGACGGGTACGTCCCACTGGGAGTCGGACTGGATCCCGACGACCCCGACGCGGTTCCGAAGATTCCCGACCTCCATATGACCGCGTCATCGCGAAGGGACGAGTTCTACCCGTGGCAGGCCCGCCTGAACAACGGGGAGGGGCCGCAGCTTGGGGCCTGCTGGTCTCCGGCTAAGTATCTGGACACGGACCAGTGGCTACAGGTATTTATTGTCGGGCCATCTTATACTCTCCAAGCAGAGGTTAGGCTCCGGCTGTTTTTTTAACGTTTTTTTAGTCGTTTTTATCGGGCTTTCTATTTTGTCATTTTTCTTGAAGTACGCCACCCAGTTAGGTTTTGATACAGCAAGATGAAATAAAAAATATAAAGCCCGATAAAAACGTTAAAAAAATAGCCGGAGCCTAACCTCTGCTTGGAGAGTACCATCTTAGGCCTAGGTCACATTTCCAATCAGGGGCCCGGCCGGGCAGCTTTGGGGAGCGAAAGACACCAACCTGCACAAAATGTCAAAATATGATTCATAGGCATGATTTATGTATATTCCTAGGTATACAATTTGACTTTGAAACATCCCGACCGGGCCCCGGTTTGACAATGTGACCTAAGCCTTACCTAGTCTAACAGATTGTGGGAAATTTCAGAATTGTATTCAACTTGAAGGCAAATGGTCGAATGAAATCAAGTAGTAGATGACCAGAAGATGGATAATATTAGTAGGAATTTTTTTATCCCACAGTTGTGCCTACTTTGAATTTCATTGGGTTGCTTAAAGCTTAAGCCACATTTACAAACCGGTGCCTGGCCGGGCAGCTTTTCGGAGCGAAAGGAATGATATAAAAGACATAGAAATTCACAAAATGTCAAAATAAGACTCATGTGCATGATAGGTGTATATTTCCAGGTATACATTTCAATTTTTCGTTTCTCAAAACATCCCGACCGGGCCCCGATTTGAAAATGTGACCTAAGCCTAATTAAGGATTATTTTAATTGATAATTGTCAACACGCGGTCTTCACCTATTTCAGGTACGAACTATCAATTCTTCATCGGTTAAGTAGAAGTACTGAAGTTAGGTTTTTCCTTTTCACCCCAGATTAATCATGACAACGTGTACGAAGTTGTCGGTGTCATCACCCAGGGGGCTTATAAACTGGACTACTGGGTTACGTCTTACAAGCTGGAGTTTTCTGTGAATGGAAAATGGACAATGGGCGCAGACAGCACCGGGGACAATGAGCTGGTTTGTCAAACTCATCATCATCATCATCATCTAGTCTCCAAGCAGACCCGACGGTGCCTTAGAAATAGTATCAAAGCTGGCAAGGGACTTAGTATAGCGGCCTCCGGTGCCCGTTTGACTCCCTTTGGCCGACTATCTCCCTTTGGCCGGCTATACTTCTTTGCCAGCTTTGATACCATCTCTTTAGGCACCGTAGGGTCTGCTTGGAGACTAATCATCATCCACTGTGTTCTGCCTCTACAGTCTTTGAAGAGTCCTATAGCTGCATTCAGTCTTTCTTCCTCCTTTTCCACTGTGTTTTACATACTGCAAGCTTCCTTAGCTCTCGGAGTTTCTTTGCTGTTGTTAGAAAGGCTTGCCCTATGTGCTTTGCCTCTACAGTCTTTGAAGAGTCCTGTAGCTGCATTCAGTCTTTTTTCATCTTTTTCCACTGTGTTTTACATACTGCAAGCTTCCTTTAAGTTAGCTCTCGGAGTTTCTTTGCTGTTGTCGGAAAGGCTTGCCCACTGTGCTTTGCCTCTACGGTCTTTGAAGAGTCTATCCTGTAGCTGCATTCAGTCTTTCTTCATCTTTTTCCACTGTGTTTTACATACTGCAAGCTTCCTTAGCTCTTGGAGTCTCTTTGCTGTTGTCGGAAAGGCTTGCCCACTGTGCTTTGTCTCTACAGTCTTTGAAGAGTCCTATAGCTGCATTCAGTCTTTCTTCATCTTTTTCCACTGTGTTTTACATCCTGCAAGCTTCCTTAGCTCTTGGAGTTTCTTTGCTGTTGTCGGAAAGGCTTGCCCACTGTGCTTTGTCTCTACAGTCTTTGAAGAGTCCTATAGCTGCATCTAGTCTTTCTTCATCTTTTTCCACTGTGTTTTACATACTGCAAGCTTCCTTAGCTCTTGGAGTTTCTTTGCTGTTGTTAGAAAGGCTTTCCCACTGTGTTTTGCCTCTACAGTCTTTGAAGAGTCCTGTAGCTGTATTCAGTCTTTCTTCATCTTTTTCCACTGTGTTTTACATACTGCAAGCTTCCAAGTTAGTTCTTGGATCTTCTTTGCTGTTGTTTGAAAGGCTTGCCCACTGTACTTTGCCTCTATAGTCTTTGAAGTGTCCTGTAGCTGTATTCAGTCTTTCTTCATCTTTTTCCACTGGCACTGTGTTTTACATACTGCAAGCTTCCAAGTTAGTTCTTGGAGTTTCTTTGCTGTTGTCGGAAAGGCTCTGTGCTTTAGGTCTGCTTTCAGCAGGCTGATGATCAGGTTGACACAATGCGTTCCCTTGCGTGCCTTGTATCTGCTGGAACCTAATACGGAGAATTCGAGGGCCATACAATAACATGAAATCTTAGAAGGTGGTATATAACAGCTGATCTGGTTCGTTCGACTACACATTGTCAAGACAGACTAGGTGGTGCTCATGAAATAGAAATGTTGAAGATTATCTGTACACGGTTGAGGGATAGCCTGTCAACGTAGATCAGTCAGCCTTCTAAGATTTCATGTTATTGTATGGCATAGTATAGTAGCACAAGATTCGTTTGTTTCAGGTATTCCAAGGGAACACCGACAGCCACCGCTATGTTCGCAACATGTTGGACAAACCAGTTTTTGCACTCTACACTCGTTTCTACCCCATCAGCTTCCACAATCGGGTCGGGATGAGGATCGAGATTCTCGTCAAATATGGTAAGACATCTAACGTATTGCATTAGTCAATATGTGCTTTGCTTGCTCCAATCTGGTGCTATTTATGACTTTGGCTTTCTGGCATTATACAAAAGTGAACTTAGGCTAGGGCATACGAAACATAATTTTTATATGCCAAGTAACTTACGTTACACTGTTTTCAATTTACACATTATAATTCCACTTACAATAGTAATCTATTCGACCCTGAACCATCAGCTATGTTTTTTTGCTGTCATATCCACCAAGAACAAAAATTCTAATGAATGAATGAAGACCTTTATTGCACATTTTTGTCCCTCTGGGCTAAGTGCAGGTCACATGGTAAGAATCATATATATGTAACAATGGAAACAATCATACACATCTATATATGTAGATATGCGTCTTATCTATTCTAGGACATTCGACTTCCTCTTGATTCTTGGTAATTGCATGAATGTAGCTAGCTGTATGGTTGGTTAGAGTTGGTTTATCAAAAGCTGTCAGGAATATGAATTTCTCTTTACTATTCAAGTATCTAAAGTGGGGATAAACACGTGGTTACATTTTGGGTGTACAAATTCCCTCTATATTAGGGACCGGGTGTGCATCACACGAGGTCTTCTGTAACGGAACATGCCGACCAAAGGAAACGTTCTGTCCGCTTTTTGACGGATGTCTGCCGCAAGGCTATAACTATGGAGACATGTAAGTGCGATCACAACTTTCATTGCGTACTTTAAGTTAGATTGCAGAATTCTTCGCGGATGCTCGAATTAACTACTAACAATATGTGTAAATTAGATGAAGATTACGTAGTTTGAGATTGCCATGGTAACAAATGACGTTGCCAAGTTGCAAAGTAAGAGTGGCCTTAGAATAACCATCGTATGTATACGGACAATATTTACGATGCGTAAGAACAATTCAATGTCAATTTAGATATTCCTAAACTTAATACTTCGCATTAACGGAAATATGTATCATCTGCGAAAAGTACATTGTGATTAGCAGGATAATTGGACGCGAATGCCAATATTCGCATTAAATTTACTCTGTGACATTTATCCACGTATAGTTATAGATTTAAACGTTATAGATTTAAACGTTATTTTTTCCGTACACAAAGGCGTGCACTTAAATCACATCAACGTTTGTAAATGCAAATACTTAAATACTACGTTCTAGCAGTTAAACGAGCAAACGACATGAGAAACACTGGATCTGAATAAAGAGAAGGCCATTATGTTACAGACCTGTATGTGAAGATGTGCATGTGAAGGGTTAAGCAACAAAAAAGATGAATTTTGGTGTACATATCCAAAATGAGGAGGTCATCTACACTAGCACAAGTTTGTAATCTGCACAAAGAATGTAAAATATACAGTCATATGAATAATTCCCTCCTGAAATGTCGAAGGATTTGCCCTCTTGCTATGGTTAAATGTGCTGTGTGCTTCCCATGCCAGGTGTGCCGAAACACTGCTTCTTCACCTGCCCTAACAACGTCACCTGTCTGCCGACACGTCAGCTGGGGGACGGACGTCAGGACTGTGCGGACGGGGAGGACGAAAGGCCCAGTGACGGTAGGTTGCAACGCAAAATTGAATTGAAGCGCGCATGTAGAAAAGCTACAAGGCGACAAGGGTCAAGGCCTTGCGCATGATATATGTAAAAAAATCATTCTTAGTAGCAAACGTTGACATTGGCAGACAAAGTTTTTGGCACACAACTGACAAATTAACCGGAGAGGTTTATCATCATCATCATCGCAGGCTGCTTGCCCGGACCAGGTCCACTCTCTCCTTCCAGACGTCTCTGTCCTCCACAACGTTCAAGAAATTTATATATATATATGCAAAAACGAGTACAAATCTGTTTCTGCAGTTGAAGCGGCCCTAGAGCGCAGGTGGGGCTCCTGCAGCTACAGCTGTCCGTCCGTCCACGGTAACGCGTCATGCGTTCCTGACGCGTTCAGCTGTGACGGTGACGCGGACTGTTTGGAGGAGGAGGACGAGCAGGGCTGTGAAGATGGCGCACAAAAGGCGAATCTTTGTCTGACGTTCTACTGTGGCCTTCCCGGCTCCCCGGACCTCAGGTACTGCGTGCACAGCAATGTGATCTGTGACGGGTACCCGGACTGTGCGGCAGGCGAGGATGAGCAGGGGTGTGGCGGGGCGGTCGGCGGGTCCACTCCGCCAAGCACCACGCCGAGCGTCGGTCCGACCGCAGAACCGACAGGTGGCCAAGGAGCGTTCGAAGATCAAACAGGTGCCAAATCCAATATACAATTTTCTTCAAGACATGAAGGACCGAGCGTAGCGAGGCTGGCCGAATTTTATTGCTGAAACAGCAAAATTAATATTGGCTTAGTGTGGTCTACAGTGGAGAAAGTATTACCTCTCCCTGTATACACCTATATAAGAAATATAACAAGTATCAAGGCATAATTTAACGAACAGAAAAATTAAGATATCAACAGCACAATGGTTATTAAATATGAACAACACAATTGTTGAGAGTACTTGTACATGTGTATATGCGATATTCTTCCGACTCGGTTGTTTCAAGTTTTTGTCTTTGGTTAAATATGTTTCCCTGTTTTGTTTAGCTACGTTTCCTTCTTTTTTTTTCAATACAGAACTTTGTGCATGGAGGCGAGACCGAGTTACTAATAACTATGTCTCCATTTTTTGTTTTCAAATTTCGTTTATGTTTCATGTCTTGTTTAGTTGCAGGGAGTCGTGGGTCCCAGGACCATGTCATGACCTGGCTGGTAGCAGCTGCCCTGAGCGGTCAGATTCTCTACCGACTGGCTTTCTGATTGGTGCAAGATCTCGGCTGTAGGAAACAAGAAACATTTTTTTTTTAAATCGCTAAAAGAAATTGCATAAAATGATGTTTCAAAAGCATGATCTGTGTTAATTCTTTAGACGGAGAAATATGTGAATCGTGTACTCTGAAATCCACTCCATTGTCCAAACTGGAACATATCAGTTTCTCATGTCTAAAAAAAATCGATTAGGAAAACTGCAGTTTGTCTTGATGATGGTAAATCATTTGATTCAATTTAAAACTATCCATCTACTTTATGCGGACAAGACAAAAAACATTAAAATGGCTTAATAAGTAGAAATGAATTTAGCAATTATTTCATCTTAAATCAACGTAGAGCCATGTTGTTTTCCATTGTTTTGCTTTGTCTGTATTTAACATGGATTTGCGATAAAATCATTGTTATTCATCCATATAGAATTTGGTACAATCTACATACCTTTCTACGCTCTCTATAAATGTTTGGTAACATGATCAAAACAGCTTGTAAGACAGTGTATGGTGTAGCATAGCTTAGGATGACACACATGGTTGAAGTTAGTATTGTTGCAGACAATGCTTTAATTACTCAAGGTCTGATATATTTACGTTTATACTTTCTCTAGGTTGGTAAATCACTGTATAACAACGCTTTTTTGTACATGCGTTTTTGTGGCAGTCTGTCACATTCCTCCGGGCGTTAACCCTATTTAAACCGTTTTTTTTAATACCTCCCCCCCCCCTCGTAATTTTAAAACGGTTTAGATCACGATCACCAAACTTGCAGGGGATGATGTACTCGCAGTTTTATCTTTCCTGTAATTTGTGTATCGTTATGACGTTATGGTCATTATTGACCGAAGAATGCCATATGGTTGTAGTATGACGCAATCTTAATCATTATTATTGTTATCCTATCTCGTTATTGACCTAGATATCTGCTCCTTTTTTTCTTGTAGCTATTACTTTTAGTATTTGTTGTTTTCTACATTTATTGTTAATCTTAAGTTTGTAGTTATATTCGGGAGTCGGCCTCGTAGTGAAGCTATCTTTCTGTTGCCGACTCCCCTCAGATTGTATCTAATGTGTGAAGCCGAATAAAAAGAAATAAGATTATGTAATCATGACGTCATAATGTAATTTTTTGGGCTAAAGCAGCAATAGTTAGGGAGGATTCGATTACACATACACCAGACTCAAACATCGGTGTTTGTAATGGTACAGTCCATTCTGTTTCACCAATTTCAATAGGCCACCTTAGACTTTGGAGCAGACAATGTAAAGCCGTAGGGAATGTCCAAAGATGAAGTATCATGAACAACGGATACACATTTTCACATTTGGCGAAGACAGTCACAATGCAAACCTACTTTTTTGCCATCATACGAAAGCTACATTCCGTAAGTGACGTCGTGGCAATTCTTTAATTGGATGACGACAGTGTCTGGAAGGGTCAGCTTATGTACAGCTGTTACGCATTGCCCCCTCTGGAAAATCAGGAAAACATGTACACACTCAACGTGGAACCGTTGAGAAGGGAATGATTTTTACACTTTATAACAAGTTTAATGAAGGTAGAACATTACAAGATACGAAATAAATCAAACATTTCAATTATATGATTGAACCTCCTTGGTTCTCCAATAGAACCCACAGTCTACCCCGATCAGGTGATTAGTGTATACATACTGACGTGTATGCAAATGGTGGTTTCTGCGAAGACTCGTCCATCGCACATTAGGATGTAGACACATGCTAATTTGAAACTACCAACCTTGCATTCAGATAAAATAGTCTGATTGAAAAATATGCTATAACTTGATAAGGTATCATTAACTTTATTACGCAGTTTTTTCATCTACCCTCATAAAAGATTTAAAATATATTACGGATTATGAAATAAGACATGTCGTGGCGTAAACAACTGCTTAAGCGTCAATATTCAAAGATCTAGGTTCAGACAATTAACGTAAACGTATAAATAAGACTAATCTAAACCTGTTTGCCACACCCTGTGACTGCTCGGCTGCTGAAGCACGTATCCTACAAGTACAGCAGCAACAAGAGGACGTAGACTCTTCACGGCATCTTTATCCAGAAAGTCGCAGCCGAAGGCGCTCCTGACTAGACAAAAAGACAAGTTTGGAAGGTATGTTACGCCTGAGCGACAGAAAATTCGAGGTCAGCAAATTGCTTTTGTGTTAAATGAAAGATAAAAATTTGTACCAACGCAGATGAGCTTTAATGCAAATGTGTCTTCTGTAGATAGCATTGCACATTACTAGTTTAACATCAAGTAAAAGTGAACTAGACGAGGCAATTTGGAGTTTGAGAAACGAATTCTTTCAAACCACCCCCAATCGACATGGTGCAGGTTACACTGCAATAAAATAGGAGTTATGATATATTCTGCATAAGGGCATAACATTACTAAACAAAGCAGAATTTTAGTAGAATTACATTCAGGTCGTTAGATTTTCACACATTAATATCCAGTCCATCTTCTTTTACTGACTTGAATGTGTATAACTTGAAATGGTCAAGGCCGCGCCAAACATTTTCCATGAAAAAGTAAACAAGATTAATAACATTAAAGATAATCCTAGTGTGGGTGGACAGCTGAGTGGGACTGGTAGGAAAACTTGTATCTGGCTAAACTCACTCCCTGAAAAGTTCGGTATATCTGTTCAAAACTCAGCACGTAATACACAGACCTACCCTCAGACTCTCTTGAAGCTATAAATATCCATTGTTTTCTTGAATTCAAAATTCAAGAACCAACAAAATGAACAAATAAAATTGGTGTAGCATACGATACTCTGTACTGTTCATTATAATTTAAGTCTGCGTATTCTTTGACTTGAAAGTTTTGCCTTATTTAGCACCGACATAGATTTTGGAGCTCTTTATGTGAATAGTGACATCCCAGGTTGCTACTGAGCAGTCACTTACATGATACAGAAAATAAACTAAAGATTCTTTTCTATGATTGAACCTCCTTGTTTCTCCCATAAAACTCACAGTCTAACCAGAGCAGGTGATTAGTGTTTATCTGCTGACGTGTGTGCAAATGGTGGTTTCTGCGAAGACACGTCCGTCGCACACTAGGGCGTAGACATATCCATTTGAACCTCTTTGCTTAACACGTTTGTGAAGATTAGTCATCCAGGATACGTTAAAATTGAAGAATATTCACTCTTTACTTCTGGATACTTTAAAAATTTTAATAGACGTTTCGAAAGGTGTCCACCTTTTCTTCATTTCACTGATGAAGAAAGGTGGACACCTTTCGCGACATATTTTTAAGTATCCAGAAGTAAAGAGTGAATCTTCTTCAATTTCTCTGCTTAACATTTACCGATGATAGTCTGATTGAAAAATATGCTATAAATTGATAAGGGATCATTACCTTTATAGCAGATGTTTCAGGTTATCGCCCCTCATAGAATATTTGAAATCTATTACGGATCATGAAATAAGACATGTCTTGGCGTAAACAACTCCTTAAGCGTCAATATTCAAGGATCAAGGTTCAGACAATTAAGGCAACCATATGAATAAGACTAATCTAACACTGTTCGCCACACCCTGTTCCTATTCAGCTGCTGAAGAACGTATCCAACATGCACAACAGCGAGTAAGAGGCTCTGAAATCCTTCACGACTTCCTCGCCCTGGAAGGGCCAAACAAGACGTTCCTGACTAGACCGAAGGACAAGTTTGGGTGAACATCAAACGTAAGTCTCTTCTGTTGACTGCATTGGTACATTACTCATTCCAAGGTAAAAGTGAACCAAAAGAGGCAATTTAGAGTTTGAGTACCATGAACAATATCCACTAGCATAACCTGAAGTCCAGCCCTGTTAGCTTCGATCTATATACCTCTCTTTGGTCTATATGGAGGCTGAAATGAAATCAGTGGATAGCTTTGTGGGATCTGTAGGAAAACGTGCATCTGACTTTACTCACTGCCTAAAACGTTGTACAAAGCTTGGCATGTACTAAATAGACCTCCCCTAAAACTCTCTTCAAATCTTAATAAGCATTGCTTCTTTCAACCCATGAACCAACGAATAAAACTTGTGTAGAATACAAAACATGCACTGTTCATAATGAATGTAGGGGAAGACGAGTCTGCGTATTCTGTGACTTGTCAGTTTCTCCCTATTCAGCAATATAGATTGTATCTTCTCTTTAGGTAACAGTGACACGTGATGTAGCTACTGAACATGCAGTAACTTACATGGTACTAGAAATAAATGTAAAATTCAATTTTATGATTTAACCTCCTTGATTCCCACATAGAATCCACAGTCTAATCAAAGCAGGTAATTAGTGCATACATGCTGACGTGGATGCAAATGGTGATTTCTGTGAAGACACGTCCACTACACTTTAGAAGTTAGACATGCTCATTTGAAACTGCCATCCTTACATTCACTGAAACAATTCAGATTAGAAATTATGCCAAAAGTTGATATTAAAGGATCATGAAAATTTTCTTGCTTAGAGTCCATTCCAAGACACCATGCGGATGTTTGTGGCCATTGTTTAGAATTGATTTTAAAGTTTTGTAATTATATGTCTATGACATTTGATACTTCAGAAATATTTGTAACACTGTTTCAACTTTATAAATATTTCCCTGGTCCTGTAAAACTTTGGAAATATTCATCGTGTGGAATTGGATACTTCTAATGGTTTCTAAATAATGATAACAGCATTCTACCATTATTTACCATTTTCTACCATTTTCTACCATTTTTTGTAAATGGTTCAGTGGGCTGGGAAGATAGCAATTCACACATTCTTGCAAAGTATGGTTGGGTGCCATGCAACAATGGCCCACCACAAAGGATTCACCAGTGCCCAGCAGTGAAATCTAAAAATATACAGATACAACAATAGGGCTTACTTTTATGGGGGCAATAAACTAATTTAACCATTTGGCCAGGTTTACCATTTTTTGCAAATATTTGTAAATGTGAAATAATCACACAGAGCTTTCACAATAATTCTAAATAAAGATATTTTTGTACAGTTACTTTCAAAATGTTTCTAAAATATTCAAAGGAATTCAAATATATGAGTACTTTCTTGGTCATTTTTTTAAAAATAATCTAATTATTGTGGCTCAGATATTCTTTTATTCAAAATAATTCAGACTAATTATAAATATCGCCTAAAAACCCTCATGGTGTCTTGGAATGGACTCTATCTCCCCACTTAAAAAGATTTGAAATGTATTACGGGAAAATCCTGAAGCAAACAACATGCTCGTCAATATTCAAGAATCTAGGCTCAGACAAATAACATAACGGTGTATATAAGTGATCAAGACAAATCTAAACCTGTCCAACGGTAAGTCTCTTCTCGCTATCTGTAGATAGCATTGGCACGTCACTCATTCATTGGCTGAGGTTGAGTGAACTAGACGAGGCAATTTTGAGTTTGTGCACCAAAACCTTTTGAATACGAAAAAAATCCCCAATCTGTAAGGTCCAGGTTCATTAGAGACAGGGTTAATGGGAACTAGACAGGCAACATTTGCGAGCAAATGCAGCATATTTCAACCATCTCCCACTCCGTGCAAAAAACATGTTAAAAAAAACATGAAGCGTTCATTATAAATGTAGGTGGTGGACAGTCTGCAACGTTATGCCATATTCAGCAGATACATGTACATAGATTGTGGATCTCTGTAGGTACTAACTACTTTAAGAATCGTTACGTTATGTCCGAATTGGTTACATTTTATCCCAGATCTTACATGTACTATAATTTTCATTCCAGGTTTAACATGTACTATAACTTTCTTTCAGGCCTAACAGTCGTATTGCAATTTCATTCCTTGTATAACTTGTACCTTATTTTTATCTGGCAGGACAACATGAGCAAAAAGCTACAGAGCTTGTTGATGTTTCTTCTCATTATGAACGTTGCCAGAAGCTGGTGGCTATCAGTTGAGAAGGACTGCAGAAAAAGGTGCAAATCAGCCTCATCCTGCAAATGCTCCAGGATGGACCTCACCAGCATTCCCCAGAACCTGCCACCAAACATCTTTGAGCTGTTTTTGGCAAATAATCAAATTAGATCGTTACGTGCGTCAGATCTCACAAGGTACAGGGATCTTACGACCCTGGATCTAGACAGCAGTCATATTACTGGGATGATTCACTCTGATACATTCTCAAACTTACGAAAGCTTGGATGGCTGCACCTACAATGCAATCAAATAACTAATATTCAGTCTGGTACATTTGCAGATCTACCAAATCTCAGAACGCTATTTCTTTTCGAAAACAGAATAACTCTCATTCAACCTGCTACGTTCTCAAATCTGCCAAAGCTGACAATGTTGGAGCTGCACGACAACCAAATAACCAACATTCAGCCTGGTGCTTTCTTAAATCTTCCAAAACTGACACGTCTGACCCTACACAGGAACGAAATAACTCACATTCAGCGTTTTGCATTTTCAAACCTAACAAATCTCGACACGTTAAGCTTACTGTCCAATAAAATAATTGACATCCATCCTGATGCATTCTTAAATTTACACAAGCTGTATTATTTGAACCTCGGAAAAAACAGCATACTTGAAATTGAACCTAACACATTCTCAAATCTGCCACAACTCCAAACTTTGTATCTGGGATTAAACCAGATATCTGTCCTCCCAATGTCAGCGTTTAATATTTTGGCATCTGTAACTTTGGCAGACGTTAGCCACAACCCATGGCAATGTGACTGTAGGATGTTACCTTTCAGGCTGAAGATGAATGGGTCTCATTCGTTTGAAAACCAAATAGTATGTTCTCAGCCTGCCAGGTTCTCTGGACAAAAGCTTAAAGATATCAACCCTAATGACCTGGCCTGTAAAGTGGTAACTACTCCTACAATGGCGCCGCTCACTAAACTGTCTGTCAATCCAAGTAAAGTATCCCTACCCATTGATGCCCAATTCGAAAGAGGTAACTCCTACAATGGCAAAACTAACCACATTTCCACATCTGTTATTGTTTATACCACATTCACACCATTACCTGTCCATCTAAGTACACCAGAAAGCAACAGTTCCCATGATCCTGCTCCCAGTTTTCCCATACCTGTTCTCATTGCCTCTCTCTGTGGTTTAGCGGCTGGCATTGCCCTGACTGGTGTTACCATTCTCACTATCTGGTGCAAGAGGAGGGCCAAGAATCCTCCTTCATGCCAACGTCCAAAAGTTGTTTTGGATGATAGAAGTATTCAAATTCAGACACAGTTAGCTGCCTTGCAGCCAAATCCTCTCTATAACCATGTACAAACACACATTAAACAGTACAAAACTTCTGACGATGTAGGTTCTGCCCAAAGTCTAGAAGATCCAAGTGTTGGTTTAACCAGAACAAACACCACAAAAGCTGTAATAACAAGTGATCATGATCACCAGTATGAAGATATTGATGCCCAGTATGATCAGAAAGGCCAGGGCCAGTCTCGGGTCATCACTGAAGGCATGAAGACCACAACTACTGTAGTGACCAGTGGTCATGATCAGGCAGGGCCGAGCCAGTCTCAGACTAGCATTGAATGCAACACAAACACTACATCTGTTTCAGTCATCAGTGCACGTTGTCATGATCAGACAGGGCAGAGCAAATTTCAGGCCATAACTGAATCCAACACAAACACCACAGCTGTTGCAGCTACCAGTGGTCATGATCACATAGGGCATTGTCAAGCTCAGGCTACCCTTGACTACGAAAAGGAATTATTGCATAGAAGTCTAACATGCCAGACGGAGCCGGTTGAGTTAGAGTCTAATTCGAAATGTACAAATGATCAGACAGTGCAGGGCCAGTCTCAGGCCATCGCTGGCGAATTGTTGGATGGTAGAAATCCAACATATAATACACAGCCTGAAACCTCAGACATTAACCGTGTGTACGGATGTACAAATGATCAGACAGGGCAGGGTCAGATTCAGGCTGCCGCTGTTGACTTGTTGGAAGGTAGAAATCTAACATATAATACGGAGCCTGAAACCTCAGACGTTAACCGTGTGTACGAATGTACAAATGATCAAACAGGGCAGGGCCAGTCTGAGGCTATCATTGGCGAATTGTTGGCTGGTAGAAATCTAACATATAATACGGAGCCTGACACCTTGGAGCTTAACCGTGTGTACGGATGTACAAATGATGAGACAGAGCAGGGTCAGCCACGATAGAGATGCAATATACACCTCACAGACTAACCCAGCAGATTGAGCAAATGTGTAAATGCAGCCAAAAATACGAGACGAGACATGACCCTTGGAACTAAATAGTACTCTACCTGATCTTCCTTCTAAAGATGACCCCCCATCTCCCGTCATAACAGTGATATCCTGTTAAACACTTCACAAACACACCTGCACAAAGATGTAGACGCTCAACATAAATGCATAACAGCCTGAAAATGAAAAAAATACAGATCTACAGAGGGCTGATAAAACGAGACCATTGCAACAGCTAAAAAAAGACATAGCCAAAAAAGGCAGGCCTCCATCGCGTCAGGATCACTGTAGTGATACCCGTTGGCTATCTCACAGTTACACCCGTATAAATATGTGAAATTCCCACAAAAGAGCCCCAACAAAAGATGCAGATCTTATGCAAGATGTTTAAAACAAGGCTCTAGGAATAGTCAATAAAAACCAGGACCACTACATTTGATCACCTGCCCCTACTCCCACCCCCATAAATGTACTCATGCTAGATAATGGCCATAAAAGATCTGAACATGAAAACCATAACCTAAAATAACATGGTGATTATATTATATAGAGGCTGACCAGTTCTTATTCAGTCCACTGCATCCTCAATGCTCACGGAATGACGTCAGTTTTGTGGACGTTTTTTAGACGTCTAAATTTAGCTGCTCTGTTGGTAACCATGGTGATGTATGACACATTAATTTAGAAGAAAATATTGTAATTGTGGGATTTATGACAAACTCACGTCACCTTAATTTAAAAACTTAGCATTGAAATGTATGAGAGGAGTTTTGAACTGAGACCAGCTCTTCACAAGTATAAGTATAATTGGGATGTCAGTATAGTGTTAAAGAGCAAAGGTTAGTTCATTAATTTCTAAGCTTTGATTTCGGCTCAGTGTTGTAATATTCTACATTTATATATTTTTTGTCTTAAGCCTGCATTGTATAGCAAAGGGAATTTGATTGAGGTTATTACATATTCCAAATTCGAGGTGATATCATTTAAAGATTTAAGTGAGCAATGTTGTCAAGTTTGAAGTTACATTTGTTTTTTTTATACGTTTTCTATACGTTTGAATATTCCTATATTTTTAAGTACATACCAAGTATTTGATATAAGTCGCCTATTTTCAGAAATTCTAAAGGCGTTGCTTTTAGTACTTTCGTGTGATTTATAAAATAAACGATTTAAGAAATGTGCTTGTTTTCCATTATTCCCAATACTATAGACAGATGGACCATCCATTCAACATTAGGTTAAGGGTTTGATGGGATTGAACATACATTTCACGTACATGATGCTTTTAATGGGATGGGAGAGGGACCATTCATTTCATTGATGTAAATCTAGGGGAGGGAGGGGGCAATCTTATTGTATGTGGTTTAACGGGTTGGGTAGAAAGGGAACATCCAATTAAGTATACAAAGTGTACAATGTAATATAGCAATTTAACTAAGAAAAAAAACTTTTGTTCACGAAGCATATTTTTTTTTACATAGTAGCTTTTCCAAGACAAGGTGGCCAGGCCTGTAGTAGAAAATCCATCGAATAAACGAAATAAGTTAGAACAAAAGACGTTCTACTTAAAGAATATAAAAAGTGACGGAACCATTCAACTGCAACAAAAAATTAACTGTCTTCATTTCAAGCTATATAAAAAGGGACAGCACTCTTGTGCACTTTGGTTTGTGGGTTGTCAAATTGTGTCAAAATGATAATAAATAACGTTTAATTAAGACTAAAGTGCTATCAATACGTAAGGACAAAAATGAGTTATTTTTCTGATTTGACGGAATATATGCTTTTATTCCATTTGAATAGATAATTGCTATAATTGCTATATTGTATACCTCTGAGGGAGCTCATTTTCATAATTTCAGCAAATGAAAGCTACTAATAAAAGCTCACTGTTAAATGATAGGTGATTAATCTTTTCGTCAAATGTAATTATTATCATTAAGATTACCATGAGATGTGAAATTTATGCAAATGAGGCAATAATTTGCATATCAATTTCAAAATTAAAAAAAGCTGTTACACTTTTGATATTCATACAGTATGTTCCTTAAGTAGATTGGAATGTAGTAACATTTTAATTATGCAAATTTTGACGTTCATCTCCATAATTTATGCAGGCAGTAAAATAAACGGACGGCAAGCTTTATTACGTGCACTGTTTTCTGTTTGGTCGAGAGTACTAGTCCCTCGCACCTCGTGTGTACGTGTGTCTCAAGTACTTAGAACTTGCTGAAGGCCGGGGGGTTGTTCAGGTGGGGCTAGTACATTTCTTATTGCTGGAGGGTCTATTCAGGTGGGGACAGTCCATTTCTTCCTGCAGATGGGATTGTTTAGGTGGGGGCATTTTCTTCTCGGAGTATGGAGTGTTCAGTTTGGGACAGACCATTTCTAACTGCCTCACCTCCTTGTCGCAACCACCCTTTGACCTCTAACTACAAGGGCTGTATATGTGCACACCTGCATTTTAACATTACCTAGCTAAAATTTCACCTGGCATAAATTACACTTAAAAGCGACCCTGCGTGTATATGTGACTACACATATTTATCTCTAGTTAGGCCACGTTGATTTGATTATATGGATGACATCCGCGCTCGCACCAATTTTTGGCCATTTCCAAAAAAAAAAAAAGTTTTCGACCACACAATAAATTGTGCAAAGCAGCTGTAAAATGAGCACAAATATTCCGTAGATTGAAAAAAAAGTATCAGAAAACAGATAACTAATGCCATATATAGAATGCCAAAATGAATCTTAAGTCAAAGAATAAGATGTGAAAGGACGGAAAGAAAAAAAAAATCTATTGTTGGTTGGGGGAGGTACCAGTACAGAAAATTCAGGTCCAGAGGATCATGGTATACCATACTATGTTCAACCTTCCAGGCCACTTTGATTTCATACTGAAGGCAACTTTTTTTTTGCCAAACTTTTTTTTTATTCGCTCGCTCGCATCAGTTTTGGAGTTCCTGGAGGATGTCATCCATACAATCAAATCAATATGGCCTTATGTGTATTCTATGAGAAGTGTAATGTATGGATGTATATGTTGGCTCCCAATATCAGCTACGCTGCCTGGGTGTGCCATCTATTGCATTGTCTGCAAGTTTAGTAAATTAGAAATAAAATTAAAATCAGAGGAGGCTACAATTAACGTTGACTTAAGATAGCACGCGTCTTACGTAACTTGACCCTTGGCCTTGACATCTTATATCCACCACTGTTATGTACGATCACATGACGCACCAGGGTTGAGCGTGAGGTTGACTCACAGTTTATATCTGTACCTCAGGTCGCGTTCAAGCCCGCGCGGACTTCGGACAGGATTTTGCTAACGCCATAAACACACACAGTGTTCTAGTCGTGCCCTGTTCTGTGTATCGTGTTCAAGTTTACGCCAAGGTTAAGAGCCGACTGCTGCGACCCGCGCTTCGGACAGAGTCTACCTAACTCCGTCCACAGACGTGCAGTGTTCTAGCCGTACCTGTGTCCGTGTATCGTGTTCAAGTTTACCCCAAGGCTGCGACCAGCGCTTCGGACAGAGTCCAGCTAACTCCGTACACAGACGTCGTGCAGTGTTCTAGCCGTACCTGTGTCCGCCGTGTTCCATGGCTCCGACCCGGCTGCTGAGGCCCGTGCTGGGTTTCGGGGTGGTGTGCCTGGTCGCGGCGGCGGTCGGGTTGGCTGTGTACGCCGCCTACTTCCACACCCCCGGGCCGGTGTACCGGTACCCCGTGGGGGTGGGGATGATGCTGTGCTCGGTGCTGGTGGTATGTTCCGTACAGACCGTGCTCCTCAGTGCGCAGCTGATACGGGCCGCATGTAAAGAGATACCGGTAGGTTTGGGTTTGGTAAGTCTCAACCAGACTGTGACTTTTCTACGCTCACTAAGAAATAGTAGACATTGGCGAAACAGGGAGATTAATTTGTCCCTCTTCCCACCATTTGAATATTACTGTGACTCACGGTGGACTCTCCCCCTGTCCAATTACTTAGTAATACCTTAATTGTACTGTCTATTTATAATCCCTTATATTTATATCGGATGGTGGAAAGTCACTTCCGGGTTCAGGGTCCGCTCGGCCGCGCGTTTATTGTGTGACGTCACGTCACACCTGTTCACCTTACGGGGCGACGTCAAAAGTTGAAAGGTCATACCTGGCCGGGAACGGAAAGTCCGTTTTTTCGTACCCTGACTTTCTTTCTATTTACTTATCTCAATACCATCTCAATATCTCGACAAACAAAATTTAATTCTCAAGAATTCCCCCGATACGTTAAGTTTTGTCTGGAAACCCTACGTTGATATTGTTTATTATGCACGAAGACCGAATTAAGGTTTGCACATTTCATTACATACAAAACAAAGTAACACCTACCTCTTAAAACTGGCCTTAGGACAGCGAGGGTGACTGTTGGAACAGCATGTGCTGCAGAACGTATGACGTGGTTTATTTCATCGCCATGACAACGGTGTCCTTTTTCTTCTTCATTGGTAAGACCACGATATTTTTGTATTTTGAATCTAGATGACGTCAGCGCCTGTCCCAAAAATAGATCCTCCGTGTGGTCATTCATCCACCGCCTTGGATTCTGCTAATTTTAAAAATGTGTGTTTCATTAGATTTAACGCAATATGACTTGGCTCATCAATTATTGATTCTACATTAATTGTATGCATGGTTTGATGTCAGGTCCAGTGTTTTCGAATTCGTTTGTGGGATGTTACATTTATTCATACACCTTACGTTATCATTAAATATAATTTTGGTGTTATATCATAAGCGTTACAGGTGCAAGACAATTTAACAAAATTTCATCCATCCATACATTCATTCGTCAATTCATTCTTTCGTTCGTGCATTCATTCTTTCGTTCATTCATCATTCATTTATTAACGCACCTGCAGGCAGCTGTGTTGGCCAACCCTGGACCCCTCCCGACGCGGTGGTATGGTCCTTGGTGCTGGGACTTGTGAACGCTTCCAACCTCCTGCTGGCCTGGGCCAGACGGGAAGAAGCCAAACTTCGCGCCAAGGTGACCGGCCACCTGCCCATGGATGGTGGGGTCCCTGGGGACAAGGTGGCTGTGGAACCGGGCAGCGGCTCCTGTGTGAACAAGGAGTGCCTTGAGGTGATGCTCCTGAAGTTGAAAGTCTTTTTTTTTCTCTTTTTTTCCCCACTTTTTATTCACAAGTCATAAGTTTAAAGTACAGAACATTCAAAGATAACCACCTAATCACTATATACGACTAAATATACACAACTAAAAACAATCATTATAGAATAATTACACTAGCATTTCCTTCCCATTTTACACGCTAGTCTATCTTTACTCAGTCATATAGGCAAATGCAATACTATATACTATAACACATTAACATATGGTTGCAGGGGCCATTTCCACTGTTTTTTGGGGGGCTAGGGGTACGTTGCTCCTTAGTTGAAAGTTGAAAGTCTTGCCTGTCCCGTCTAATGTCGTTCGTGGGTGTCTGACATTCATCGATGTACTTTTTGATGTGATCACTGGACTTCGTTATTATTTACAAATAACACATTGATCACAGCCAAAATCACCAGCCCACCGTAAAACAGACATTATCATATAGCCAGGCGCCGCGGACTAGTCAGAAGGTCCCGTTTCATATGACGCCGTAACACATAGATGCCTGCCAAGTCGTGTGTATCACTCCTTCTGATTGATCAGAATGAATCGACACCGGTACCGGTGTCGATTTGCATTGACACCGGCACCAGCTAGTGTCGATTCATTCTGACCAACCAGAAGGAGCGACACAACATTTTCATATCAAATTGTTAACTTGTGAACGGCAACCACTTTCCATCATACACCACCCTTAGCATCATGAGAAACAAAATGGTGGCGCACATAAAACACCTACTAACACATTACAGGTTTTGCTATGGCAAAGCTGTGAAGATGTTCTTTTGTTCTTTTAGGCCACTGCGAGAGACCGGTTGCAATTTCTGAACCACCTCCTGCGAGTCTTGGCACTGCTGTTCTTCGCGATGATGCTAGGTGGCGCTTGGGTACAGGGTATCGGATACGCCCAGCACGGAGGTTCCGCGGCCCCAGGGACATTTCTGGAGGTGGGTTTGGGACAGAAGAAGCTTTCGGCCACCCTTGTAAACTTTGGCTCCGGTGGTAGTTTCGACTGGATACCCTTTTGGGCACAGAGCATTACTAATATCGATGTAAATCTGTATACATGTATATTTAAATGATCTCAGACTATCGGAAATCGTTGAGAAAGCTTGGTCGTGGCTTAGCCACGATAGACTGGATACCGGTGAAGCCACTATACACTGGATGCCCGTTTTTAATGGGGGTATAGCAAAATCAAAAAAAGAAAAGAAAACTAGAATAGAGAGATAAGACGTTTTTTTCACTGTTTTCATTTTTTTTACATCATTTCAATTTTGTTTACATCATTTTAAAGAATCTAGCTAGGCTAGGGTATGACTGACACCACGCTTTCCCCTGCAGGTCCGGTACGGTCTGGGCAGGCAGCGGTTCCACGTGTGGTGCGACGGGCCGGTGAACGCCTCCCGCCCCACCGTCTGGCTGGAGACGGGCGGCGGCCACACCATGTACGACCTACTGGGCATCCACCGGGGGCTGGTACGGGCCGGCTGGCGGGCCTGCGCCTACGACAAGCCGGGCATGGGGCTGTCCGACTACGGCTTCGCCAACCAGGACGACTCCTACCACTATCCCCTCATACAGGCCACAGGTGCGTGGGGGGCTCCGAGCAGAGGGGTGGAATATCGTACCGTTTCCTGACTTCTGTGGCTGAGAGAGAAAGGGAGAGAAGAGAGAGAGTCAGAGAGAGAGTTAGAGAGAGAAAGGGAGAGAGAGAGAGAGAGAGAGAGAGAGAGAGAGAGAGAGAGAGAGAGAGAGAGTTAGAGAAAGGGAGAGAGAGACAGAGAGACAGAGAGAGACAGGGAGAGAGAGACAGAGAGAGAGAGAGACAGAGGTAGTAGAAGTGCATAAAGACAGATTAGACAGATAGAGGGAGAGAGAAAAATCAGAATGAGACATTAGAAAAAAATTCTGAGAGATATCAGAGATTAGGGGTATATCAGACAGTGGCTGGAGAATTATCATAGACTTAAAGAGAGTTGTCAGAGAGAGATGTTCGAGAGATAGTGAGAAAGAGAGATGGACAAACAAACAAGCAAATATCTATACCTCATACCCTTCAGGTGATGCAGAATTCCAGTATCTTGATATTTGACTCTTTTACTATACGTCAGTCATCCAGTCATTTGTCTGTTTTCCAGGTGAGCGGGGACCGTTCGTTGTTGCTGCCTGGGGAGGGGGAGTGAACCTGGCCTGGGAGTTCGCGCGAACGCACCGCGAGAACGTGACGTCACTCATCCTCATGGACTGCTATGATGACGAGTTTGAGTTTCGGCAGGACCGGTGAGAGATGACCCATCTTTTTTCCACTTAGTTTCGTGGTTCGCATTGCCATTTATATAAAGATACACCACTAAATGACCAGAAGCAAAGAGGAAAATCTAAGCACTGTCGCAGTGATACTTCTGCATCTTGCAGTCTGTGGCCAGGTGGGGACTAGATGTTTCAGCAGGTTGTCTCTCCACCTAGCTCAACTAGTGCATGACCTCCCTCTGCGTCTCCTCCATTCTCTGGGAGTCCACTTTGCATTGCCATTTATATATCATGAGATACACCACTAAATGAGAAAAATCTAACAACTGCCGCAGTGATACTAAATAGAGTACAGAGGTGGCAGAATAACTTAATACAAATGTAAAACTTACTGTCAAGGATATTGCATGGAAAAAGATTTAAATAAAGAAAATAGCAGGGTGTCCAGACCACAGCAGCAGTAGAACGCAGTGGACGACTGATATATAGTATATACTGAATCATTCTGAGGTTAATTCTTTCCCAAGTTTCGGTTACAACAATTTTCTTCAATCAATGACTGTTTTTTAAAGGTACAATACATACCTCCCAAATTTTCGATGTCTATCAGCACATCTTCGTCAAGGGAAATGACCTAGTCTCAGTTCTCGATAGAACACGAGACTAGGTCAGGCTTGCGTGAGGGAAAATTTGGCAGGTATGTACTGTACCTTTACAAAACAGTCATTGATCGAAGAAAATTGTTGTAACTGTATGCATACGTGACTGATGAACCTCTTCAATGATATCCCCAAGTTTCGTGCGGAACCTGACGGAAGCAGAGATGGAGCGGCGGAGGGAGGAAGCCTTTGGCAGCCGCGTGTTCCTGCATGACGTCATCAGGACTGTGGGGGTGCAGTGGGGCCTGATGTTCGTCTTTGCGGGGGGCGGGACGGATAGGGCCACTTTCCAGGTAATACGCCTGGCCTGAAGCCACAAAGTTGTGCTGGTGGCCTGCCAAATCTGTGAAGTGTGTGTATGTGTATT
>NC_049989.1:23183625-23221279 GCF_000003815.2 Branchiostoma floridae | reverse complement strand
CAAAAGCTGTGTTCTACTCCCTTCCAGCCACAAGAGTACTACGACGCCTACCGCTTCCTCAATTCCTACAACGAGAAGTCATGGACCTACCAGTACTTCGCAATGGTCGACCACTTCCGCCACCCGTACCCCTTCCAGAACAACACCATCAGTAGGGACATCCCTCTTTTAGTCATGGCCAGCCGGACCAATGACACGGCACAGGTGAGTCAGAGGTCACCAATCAGCTTTTACCTCTCAACTTTCAAAGGGCAGTCATAGGCCATCGATCAGGTATTTGTAAGGGGTCAGAGAATAAAGACCATTACTGCCAAGTCAAGTCAAGGATAACTGCTTTGATTTGCAAAGAGGTCATGTTGTGTGGAGTATAAAAAGTGGTGTCATTCAGCACCAGGGACAGGGACACCAGTCTTGTTGGTGTGTCATTCAGCACCAGGGACAGGGGCACCAGTCATGTTGGTGTGTCATTCAGCACCAGGGACAGGGGCACCAGTCTTGTTGGTGCGTCATTCAGCACCAGGGACAGAGGCACCAGTCTTGTTGGTGTGTCATTCAGCACCAGGGACAGGGGCACCAGTCTTGTTGGTGTGTCATTCAGCACCAGGGACAGGGGCACCAGTCTTGTTGGTGTGTCATTCAGCACCAGGGACAGGGGCAGATTTTGGAATCTTGAATTTGAACTGTTCAACAGGTTGCAATAACCGCCCTACCAAGTTAAACACTATCTTAGCTTTGCAGGCAAGCATGACACAACCTGCCACATAATTCGTTTTTTTCTTCAAACATTGAGAATGTACAACGAAATTTAAAATAAACCTACCACACATAATTTTTCACTTTTTTTCATCATATTTCACTCCAGTGTATCAAAAACAAGCAGCCCCTGGACTCGCAGGCATGCCGGGATGCCATTCGTCGCCATGACTATGCGTACGAGTACAAGTTGGGTACGGCCACGTACACAGACCAATCACAGGTGGCCACGTGTCAGGACTGTACGCTGGGCTTCCCTGTGGAGGAGTCGCAATGGACCACGGGAGAGATCCTCCGGTACTTGGACGGGCTGCCGACCATCGCGTAAATCACAAGCCTCTGACAGGGCTCGAAATTCATTTGGGGGATTAGGTGCACTGGTGCACCCAGCTTAAAAAAATGGGTGCACCAAAAAAAATTGGGTGCACCACTTAGATTTAAGTAATAACCTAATAATAAAACTTACTTGCAAGCTATCAAATTCTTAGACAAGTATTTTTCTAACACTTAGATGTCAAGAATATGATGTATACTAGTATACTTTGATATCTTTTCATACATAAACCTAAGAATGCACCCTGTGCACCCACAGAAAATAATTGGGTACACAGCTCCAATTTTGGGTGCACCTGGGTGCACATGCACCCACACCTGGGTGCACATGCACCCAGTATTTCGAGCCCTGCTCTGATGATTTCTTGATGCTACTTTAAAAATACATTAGTAATGATTTGGTTTTGTTTCAAACTTTACATTTATATACAGTCTTGTGGTCAACTCGATGTACAAAGTTGGCTGAAATGCTGCGTTGACAATTCAGTGGACTGTTAGCTGACGATACATTATAGTTATAATAAGACAAATACACGGTGCCCTAAAATCATGTTGTGTCAAATTTTCATGTAAGTGTACTGAACTTTAACTGCGCTTGTCCAAAGGTGGAAATAACAGAAAATTAAACATTGTTACCTCACATAATAATAGTACACCGAAGTCATTCTGTAAAAATGTAAATAACAGCCATAATAATGATTTGTACATTTTCTTACATTCTAAATGTGTGTATGTGTGTGTGTGTGTGTGTTGTAGGGAGAGGATGTGAGTGTTAATCTAACACTGTTAAATCATTATGAATCAAACGAAATAAATGTAAGTTAACTAATTTTATATGCTTAACGTTATACGTATGTGCCCCTCTGAATCTCAGTGGCGAAATTAACATTGTGGTCTCCCCACCAACACACACACATACAGATATGAAAAGTGTATACTAGTAATTTTGATACTCAGCTGGGTGAAATAAAATTGTAACGTAGCTTGGAAGAAACAAACTTTAAGTAACGTTACCGGATAATGAGTGTAAAAAATGATATGTCTGACTGTAAGACGAGATAGCAATTATGAGACTTTGTTATGGTCACTTGAGTTCAGAAGACGATTTGTTCACAAGAATTTCTGCAAAATTCCTCAAGATGCATAAAATAGTATAACGTTAGGTGCCCATGAGGTGTGAAAAAAATCCATAAAAAATATTTGATTAATAAAACCAAAATACATGTTTATCTTACATAACGTTACAACTGATGTTTCCCACGCACCATCGGGAGCTGCCTGGTCCCTGTACGGCGCTTGACGTGTATCCCGCCCGCCGGCCCCACCAGCACACCCCGGGGAACTTTTGCGGGGTTGGTGTCAAATTTCCAGTTTTCCCAGCCCCCGTGCATGCTGGGTAATAGAACTTCCAACATGGCGGCGCCCGTGTGAATGAAAGTCCACGATCCACTTTCACTTTTCCTCTTCAATCAAGGTAGGATCGCTGTTGTCACTCACATATTTCGCGTCATAGGTTTTCTAAAAATTCATAGTTTCATAAAAAGTAAGGATATCAGTTGTTAGTGACGTAATATTGAGTTTTTCCGTGTTGACAGTTCCGAGATTGGAGCCAAACGCTCCCCCTCCCCCACCACGCCCCTCTGATCGTCCATAAATTTCTCCTCCGTACACGTACAGCTAACAATGTGGTCCGAATTTCAACGTGCAAGTGAATATCTACAGTACTTTGTTATAAAATATTTCAGTTCAATCTGTCCCCGTAACATAGGTTTGTGTGTGTGTGTGTGTGTGTGTGCATGCGTGTGTGTGTGTGTGTGTGTGTGTGAAACGTTATAAGTGCTTGTATATGCATGTATGAGATTTTGTGTGTATCAAACTTTAGTGTCTGTGTAACGTTACACGTTTTTGTGTGTCCGTGTAACATTTAAGTGTGTGTGCTTTTCATAGGTCCATTCTAAAGCAGGTCAAAGGTCAAGGCCCAGTTCTTGCCTCGACCAAGCTTCATGCAAGTTCTGACATATGTTTATAAGCCTCTGTTGATCAATTTGCATAACAATATCCCGATTCCCGAGACCTGTTTTGTTTATGTCTCATGTATTACTAACACTACCCTGGTTGCCAGATAACAGCGCTCAGCCGCAACGAGTGTTTCAACGAGCCCCTAGCCCCGTAAATTGTATTAGCAGGCCCACATGGGCAGCATAACTCCTTTGGTCGACTAGTGCTGTTCTATGACAACCAGGGTCCAAAGAAATGCTGTATTCATTTAAAATGCATCTATATTAATAGAGGAATGGATCCCTAAATAAATTCGGCCATGCTTGATAAAATTTTTCCTTGTCATGCTGTTATCGTGTTAAGCAGGATTTGAAATTGACAAGGGATGCCACACATTGAGGGCTCCAAATATGGCCATACATGTACAGGATATTTTATTTTGTGCATGTCAAATTGGAGTAGTGTATAACTAACTTGGTATTGCACTGACTCAACCCTATGATGCTGCCCTAAAAGATTTCACTTCATATAGTACATTTGTAGGTTACAAGCAATTTATTACAAGGTTAACAAATATTGTCTTATGTTGGTAGCCTATGTACCATCCTCCGTACTAACTGCTGGCTCAATCCTATATGTCTGTGCTCAGAGAAAGACAAAATTGAGCCAGTGGTTACTACTACAAAGGATGGCCCCCCCTATCTTCATAGACTAAAACTTTAGTAAAAGGCAAAGAAAAATGTGTGATCAGTAGGTGCAGTTCTCAATGAAGATTATTTGGAATGTTATCTGCTCCAGATCCATTTGCATATAATATAACATTACAACATGCAGAAAAAAATTATTTTAGTCCTGGCTCTGAGTCCTTCAGTTGAATTAGTCCTGCCTAATTGTTTTCTCCTCGTAATGCCGATGAGTAGATGAATTGACAGGGGATTTGTACATTAATGTGCATCAGTGTGTCATCATGCCAGGTAATAATTGGCCGGGCTTGTTTCAGATATAATCAGACAGATAGATGATTATTGTTCCTGATTTTATTTTAATGTTCAATTATTATTGTTAGGCCTAATGCTTGAAATGCACATTTAGATATTACAGGGCTCGAAATACTGGGTGCATGTGCCCCCAGGTGCACCCAAAATTGGAGCTGTGCACCCAATTATTTTCTGTGGGTGCACAGGGTGCACCTAAATATTTTCTTACTTTTATGTATGTAAAGATATCAAAGTATACTAAGTATACATCATTTTCTTGACGTCTAAGTGTTAGAAAGATAATAAAAATGTCTGTCATGGTACTTGTTTAAGAATTTGATAGCTTGTAACTAAGTTTTATTATCACGTCATTACTTGAATTTAAGTGGTGCACCCAAAATTTTTTTGGTGCACCCAATTTTTTTAACTGGGTGCACCAGTGCACCTAATCCCAAAAATGAATTTTGAGCACTGTATTACCAGAAAAAAGATAATACAATATTGAATTCGAACTTTTTAATAATAATTCTTATTTTCCATGGCATGAGTACCATCCAAATGGAACATGTTGCCACCAGGTATACAGTATCATCATCATCCGGGTGTGCTAGTATCCTCACTATAGCTAGATAGTTTTAAACAATGCTTACGCCTGTTACATGCAAAGGTTAGGTGTGGCAATGGTTCACTGTAATATTATAGGAAACATACTTATATCTATAAACATCTGCTGCCATGCCGCATGCCTGCAAAGCTGGTGTGTTATATGCCAAAGGGCAGTTAGACTGGCTACGTACACATTACAAATACATACTAGTAAGCTGGTGTGTTATGCTGAAGGACAGTTATACCGACTATACAAGTACAAATACAGAAGCTGGTGTGTTACACTGAATGGCATCCATGGTTATACTGGCTATACAGGTACAAATTTAGTTTAGACTTAATAAATTTGAAAGGAATTCCTTTGATTGAATTTTCTAGTGGCTGCATGTTTAATTTTACCCTATCAGTTTACGATCACTCAGTGGATGATATATGATCTATTAGACAATTTAACATGCACCAGTGCACACTAAAGCCACATCCCTAATTGCCTGAAGCTTGTTGTATCTTTATCTGACATCAAGCTTTTAGCTAGGAATTAATTTTAGGGCGTCCAAAGTAATCGGAGTGATCTGCGGCGCTCGCAGGCGCGAGCATTGTAGGGGGTTCCATTGTAGGGGGGTCCCATTTTAAAATCATAACCCTCTGAAATGCTATTTCCTGCATTTTGAGGTGCATATTTTCTAGAATTCAGCCAAGATTTTTGTGTGTCTGTTACAATATGTTTGCCCTGACTGAGGCTGGGAGGAAAAATTTGGGCAAAAGTATTGCGTCCGATTTCTTATGTTTGTTAGGACAGTGCGTCTAAATGACGCGTTGATGCATGCCTAGCTAAAAGCCTGTCTGACATGCATGGTCAGGCTTGGGCACTGATTGACCTGATGTACATGTAATGATGTATGCTCATACGTACCAAGGCTGGAAATACTTGGTACATATAACGTTACGCATGTATTGTGCACCTAAAATTAAAGCTGTACAGATGCATATTTTACTGTGCGAGCACCAAAATATATAGATTGTGTAGGGTTATATATGATGACTATTAAGGGATATTACACCTAGCATGATTCATTGAGAAATTAACCTTGTTGCTTAAATTTCTACATACAAATGTATTACTACACAACTATTGATTCAGTTTTAGTTTGCTGAGATTTAATTTTCCAGTACAAGGGAAAGGATTTTTTTTGCCATATTTTAAAAGTTTTTTAGTTGGAACAATAATCCCACCACTTTGATTCAGAGTAATACAGATCCTTGTCCCATTTGATTGGCTCATTCGTAGCCTCCTGCTGTTCTGATTGGTCGATAAAAATCTCCCAGCATCACCCAGGTGGTCTCATTTGCTAACAGAGACTAAGAGGTGAGGGCTGTACCCACTCATCAGGTTGACATATTTCATTCTTATTTCCTGTCTGTTGCGTAGTGTCCTGAGTACATGTACAGTATCATTTAGTGAACTTTGCATTTGCATCGTCCTCACTGTGTAAGATGGCTATCAGTCACCTCAATAGCTGGTATTGTCTGTCCTGCAGTCTGTTTGATCATTGGTGCACCATAGAAAATCTGGTGGCCAGTTTTCTCCACCCTTCTCTGTTTTGTGTCTTTCTAGATGTTTGACTGAGTGTCATGCCTGTCCATTTCCTTGGAAATCATACTCTTTTGTTTAACGATACCCAAAGAGGTCATGTTTCATGTTCGTATATTGACTGTATACAATATGGACCTTTAAAGATGTCAAATGTATCAAATGATCCAAGTTGATTTCGACATTCAACATGAAAATTGGACGCTAAAATCGGTCCATAATTTTCATGTCAAATGCAAGAAACTCAGCTCTATACTAGCATTTTCGATTAAGCTAATTTTTGTTTTTAAATACTGTATTTAATGTCTTCACCTCTATTTTATTACCTGTTTATATCTAAAAATATGATGACAAACATTTCTCTCTTCAACAGGTGGCTTTGGCATCCTCTGATCAAGAAGCAGATTCTCCCTTCTGTCCGTGTTGCCAGGCGACGTATTGAGAATGAGTGAGGTGAGTGATCACAGCGCCCTTCATCTTCTATATCTGATTATATACCCTTCATCATGTCCGACACATCTGTGTGTGTCAGTAAAAACATCGTTAGGCTGTCTGAGTGGGCAAAGGGACAGGTCACTAACTGTCATGGAGAGGGTTGGTGTCTAGATTGGGGGAAGGATCATTAGAGACAATAAGGGTGGTCCTGAAAATATGTATAATTCTTTTTATACATGTATTGTAAACAAGTTGTAACAGCATGGGCCAAGGGGGTGAAGTCTGTCATCTCATCTTGAATTGAAACTTTGAAAGGCAACATGACCAAGTGTACATGATAAATCAATTTTTTTTACATAGATATTATATTTGTCAATTAGCATTGACCTCATTGGTGTCTAATGGCAATTTTGTACCTTTTAATGATAGCAACGCTATAGTTATCATTAATAGTATAACAACTATGAGTTACCTTGCAGACACTAATTCAATTAAATGTTACACATTCGATCAGATTTGGACTTGATGACTGCTTTAATTTTGCTCCTTCAATAAAAAATATACTGAACTGGAAGATGAACATGAAAACAGACTGAGGGAAAGTCGGTACCTTGGTACACACCATTTCTGGTTGTTGATATAGTCAGACTCACGTTTTTATTCCTTGAGCTTTTGTTTTTGCTTCATATTTTCGGCAACAAGAACCAAGGAATTTGATTACTGTGGCCTTGGAGCATCTCCTTTTTTTCATAAGTTTGTTCAAGCTGCAAAGCCATTGGCCACTTCTAGGCGCTGAACTACGCTCACCATAGCAGCATCTCTTCTCCCTAAGTCAAAAACATCGAGATTCAGCAAATTTGACTAACTGACTCAATACGAAGCAGGGGTTACAAGGCTGCTTGGAAAACTCCTTGACCAATACCCCATTTAGTCATGGTTCGATCCACTCACACCGGGAAGGACCCCTACTCAGTACTCTTTTGTGTGTGTGGCAGGTCTTACCTTTCAAACCTGCCCAGACCAGGTGCTAGGGGTGTGAAGCAACCCTTGTGAAACACCAGATGGAAGTGACAGGCCTTTTATTTGGTAGTCTAACATAGAAATGTGTTTTAGAAAGGTCTTTCATTTTGTAATCTGACATAGAAAATATGCTAAATCAATCCTGGTTCACAAAGCATTTTTGTGTCAGGTTTGTTAGCCACTGCAGCGTTAGACAGAATGGCAAAGGCTTGCAATGCAAACTGTCTCCGTGCTTTCCGTCGTAAAAGTCGGTCTAATATCTCCCAGGGTTCCAAGCTGTGGGGCGGGCGCTTCACCGGGGGCGTTGACCCCGTGATGGAGAGGTTCAACGCGTCGATCGGGTTCGACAAGCGGATGTGGGAGGCGGACATCAAGGGCAGCCAGGCGTACGTCCGCGCGCTCGGGAAGGTCGGGCTTGTCAGCAAGGACGAAATGGAAGAGATCTACGAGGGGCTGGGAAAGGTAAGGGGGAAGGAAAAGGGGGAGGGGGACAGGGTAGGTATGGGGGAGGGGGACAGGGTAGGTATGGGGGAGGGGGAGCTGGGTAGGGTATGGGGGAGGGGGGCTGGGCAAGGTAAGGGGGAAGGAAAAGGGGGAGGGGGACAGGGTAGGTATGGGGGAGGGGGACTGGGTAAGATAAGGGGAATGGGGCCTGGGCAAGGTAAGGGGAAGGGGTCAGGTATGTGTATTAAATGGCCTATAAATCGGTAAAGGTTAAGGTAGGGCACAACATTGGTAGCATGTCAGGGTATTTTAACACAGGACACTTGGGTTCTGGGCCAGACATCCTAACCATTAGGCCAACAGGAGGCCACACAAATGAGCTACGACAGGTCATTTGAAAAAAAGGGCATCAACATGTATTAGTATGTACATGTAAGTATGCTGTGCATTGGGAAGAATATTGGGGAGATAGAAGTAGATTTAGAAACTCCAGAAAAAGTTGCAGGCTGAATTCAGTCTCATGAACCACTGTTTTCTTTCTATTCTAACCTTCCAAAATTGCTTTGTACCATTAGATAGGACATTTCTGCCACAAACAATGTAGTTGCAGATGGAAATAGCAATATTTTGTGCTCGGTTTGACTGAGATTGATAAAGTTGTGCCCCCCTCCCCCTCTGTCCCCCCACAGGTGGCTATCGAGTGGCAGAACGGGACCTTTGAGATCCAGCCCAGCGATGAAGACATCCACACTGCAAACGAGAGACGGCTCAAGGTGAACCAGAGTCTCGAGCTCCCCCCAGATTTCTGATGGCGTGATTGGAACTAAGTTTTTTTTATTTTTCATATTTAGGGGTGGGTACCGGTACAGAAAATTCAGGTCCAAAGGATCAGGTCCAGGTCCGGACCTGAACCTGGACCTGATTCAGTATGACTCATGCCAATGGTCCATTTCACTACAAAGAAATCTGTTTGGTGGAGTATTAGACTTACACTGGTGTTTTAAAATCCTACAGCGCTACTAGTAACTACACCCGTACGATTGACTGTAAAACTTGGTAGAAGTGACTATAAACTCTAATCTGCTTCGCTCTTGTTATTTTCTTCCACCTGCAAGCGCCAAAGCGTGTGAATGCCTGATCAAATAATCTGTTCACCTAATTTTTTCAGGTCCGTTTTTTCTGGACCGGTCCAATAAGAAAAAACGGTTTTGTACCAGTACCCAGCCCTATTCATATTAGACATGCTGACTTTGTCAACATGACAGAATGGCTTGTAAGCACTGGTCAACATCCTAAAACTTTTAAAATTTTCCAAATTGCCAATGTGCAGACACTTTGAAAAGGTGTAGTGGCCACTGACATGTTTTGAAATGAATAAATAGATGATTTATACATAAATAGGGAATTTCAGCAGGGGAATTTTATCTTTTACACAATGTACCTCCCCAACTCAAATTACTACCCGTTTTTACGCATGGGTGGAGTGAGGAAAAATGCATTAAGTGTGACTCCAACTTTTGTGATAACAAACTTTTTGTCCTGTTGTACACAAGGAGCTGATTGGTCCCGCTGCGGGAAAGCTTCACACGGGCCGGAGCCGGAACGACCAGTGCGCGACCGACATGCGGATCTGGCTGCGTGAGGCGCTCAGAACGCTGAGGGGATACCTTCTGGACTTCATCCATGTCTTCCTGGAGAGGGCCAAAAGGTCAGTTGGTGTTAAGGGTAAAAGGTCAGTTAGTGTTAAGGGTGAAAGGTCAGTTGGTGTTATGGGTGAAAGGTCAGTTAGTGTTAAGGGTGAAAGGTCAATTGGTGTTAAGGGTGAAAGGTCAATTGGTGTTAAGGGTGAAAGGTAAGTTGGTGTCAAGGGTAAAAAGTCAGTGTTAAGGGTGAAAGGTCAGTTGGTCTTAAGGGTGAAAGATGAAGGTGTTAAAGTAATGGTGAAAGGTAAGTTGGTATCAAGCTTCACTTCACCCCTCAATTCTGCTGGGCACCTGGAAAGGATTCCAATTTTTACTTGGCATGTCATTTTCAGTTCAGTCTATATTACCTTGATTTTATTTCTAATGATTTAATTTCTTCCTCCTAGGGAGACCGAGATCATCATGCCAGGCTATACCCACCTGCAGAGGGCTCAGCCAATCAGATGGAGCCACTGGTTGCTAAGGTAACCTCACCTTTGACCCCCTAGGCATATCCCAGCATTATTTGCCATTTCTTATAAGTTACAGTTAGAGTTAGATCAGGGTCAGGGTCAGGGTTAGGGTCAAGGTTAGGGTCAGGGTTAGGGTCATTGTTAGGGTCAGGTTCAGGGTCAGGGTAGGGTTAGGATTATTTAATGGTTGTGTTTTTTCTGTTCCAGCCATGCCTGCGCCTTGCAAAGGGATGCACAAAGGCTGGGTCAGGGTTATAGGGTCAGGGTTAGGGTCAGGGTCAGGGTCAGGGTTAGGGTTAGGGTCAGGGACAGGGTTGGGTTGTGTAATACTTGTTTTTTCTCTGCTCTAGGCATGCCTGTGCCTTGCAGAGGGACGCACAGAGATTGGGTTAGGGGTAGGTTTAGGGTTAGGGTTAGGGTTGGGGTTGGGGTTGGGGTTAAGGTTGGGTTAGCGTTAGGGTTAGGGTCATGGTCTGGGTTAGGGTTAGGGTCATGGTCTGGGTTAGGGTTAGTGTTAGGGTTAGTGTTAGGGTCAGGGTTGGGTTAGGATTGTTTAACTGTTGTGTTCTCTCTGCTCCAGCCATGCCTGCGCCTTGCAGAGGGATGCACAGAGGCTGGATGAGATGGCTGTCAGGGTCAACGAACTCCCCCTGGGAAGGTATGCTCAACATTACTTGAAAAAAAAATCACTGATTGTGATGATGGTTCAATCTATGTGGTAGAAAAGTTACTCAAGTATCTGGATAGATTTTGTAAGTACTGTCTGACGTTTCAGATAGCATCCACCGTCTTTCATCAAAGTGACTTGGCATCTCAGTTAGTTGATGCTGTATGATGCATCTGACCTGCATTTACAAAACTGCCCAGTTGTGTAACTTATCTATTGAGTTTGATTCATATTGATTGGATTATCACTACACTGCCAAATAGCATCTTTCTCACTTCATCAATTATTATACTACCTTTACTTTCAGTCCTTACTTTGTATGTGGCACTGTTAAGATAAGTTTCTAAAACTTGAGTGCAGTGCCACATTGTCCTCGTGTGTTGAAAGCAAAAAAAGCATCTATTGTTATTAAAGACGTACATTCTGTGTTTTGTTGTGGAGCAACAGGTTGTTAAATTAGTACTTATTTCAAGGAGTTCATATAGAGACTATAACCTCCTTGCTTACCCTGAAACGTCCATCTGTTTTAGTGGCGCCCTGGCAGGAAACCCCTTCAATGTGGACAGACAGTTCCTGGCTAAGGGTGAGTGTTACATGGGCAGGTTTGAATTGTTCGTTGGTTCATTTTTTCTTTTCTTTTTCTTTTCTGTCACTTTTAACTGTTGCCCAGATCAGTGATTGACACTGCTTTGCAGTGGGGCCCTGTGTTACACATATAAGATAAAACTAGTAATGTACATACAGTCACATACAAACAGCAAATTAACATAACTTTAAATAATATATATTATAAATGAATAAAACAAAATAGTGAATAATAACAAACAAACTAATGCTAACAATAACAAATTCAACCAACTGTAGTTGTGCCAGGGTTCAAAATCAGTTTGGGGAATGGGTTCACCTGTGTAAATTAACTTAACAATTTGGTAACCCTGAGTAACCCATGCGTATGCATATTGTATATTTACATTTTCCTTATTGTGATTTTTGTTGTCCCCTACAGAGCTGGGATTTGGTGCAGTAAGTCTGAACAGCCTGGATGCCACCAGTGGGAGGGACTTTGTAGGTGGGTGTCTACTGCTTACAATCTTCTCCTTTAAATGGTTATTTAGAAATGTATTGGCTCTGGTATTGAAGTCTCATTCTTATTGAAATGTTACAAATGCTTTTGTCTGCCTTGATATCTTGATATGGATGAAATTTTCTTCTTCTTTGAGAAAACTGACTTTCAAGAAGTTAACTTTAATTTGTTTCTGTCTGTTTGTCCAGTGGAGTTCCTGTTCTGGGCGTCGCTAACGGCAACCCACCTGAGTAAGTGGGCGGAGGACCTCATCATCTACAGCAGCAAGGAGTTCAGCTTCATCTCCCTGTCAGATGCCTACAGGTCAGGGGTCAAGGTCATGACCTTCCTCTGCAATTTCGCATTTGTCTGGACTTTGGAAACTTTTGTCTGGCTGTAAAGAATCAGACCTTCAGTTTTCCTGTTTGATAGTATTTTTTGTGTTCAAGTTCTCCATTTGAAGGGTCCCCTCTTTTGTGCCCTCCTCCCCCTTACAGCACTGGAAGCAGCCTGATGCCACAGAAGAAGAACCCAGACAGCCTGGAGCTGATCAGGGGGAAGGCAGGCCGAGTGTTTGGACACGTAAGTATGGCAGGGTTTTCATGGTGAAGCATGAACTTACGGTGCTCAGGCTTAGGGTTGATAGTGACATGGGTTTCCATTGTGTATCAGTCATGATGTCATGTTTTTCAGTGCCCAGAATTCATGACGTCATTGCTTTAAGTGGACAGGATTGAAGTGTCTTGGATCCTCACTGGATTCATGATGTCATGACTTAAATTGCTCATAGCATTCATGATGTTATGGTTGCAGCCCACAGTATTTAGTCGTGACCCCCGTTTTCTATGACGTAGGCTTAAAAAAAGTACTGTGGTTGAAACCTTGGAGCGTCTGTAAACACTGCAATGTGAAAGACAGCGGACATGAACTTTGCTATATGGTAGTATAGATAATGAGTCAACTTTCAGATCTTAACCCTTCCGCCGCTGGATAAAATTACGTCCTGCTTCAGGAATTTAGTGTAAAATGTAGAAATTAACCAGAATGACCTCAGTGTGGTGTTTGGGGATTGCAGTTGCTTTCACAGTAGTGCTAGATCTGTAAAACTATACATTTCTGGAAACCTAAGACCATACACAAGTCAAATAAAACAAAGACAAGATTATTCCAGGTTTATTTGAATATATTTCATCAATGACATATGGAGATGCTTACTCCGGAAAGTCAACACACGATCGATCATCTGTGAAGCCCAAGTAACGTCACAAAATCTTTTCAAAACTCGTACAGATCTCTCCCCATGCCTTACGATGTTACATACAGTTGTAAACAAGAGACCAAAACATGGCTAAATCATAGCTTTCATTGTAATTACATTTATCAGAGTCCTTGTCGAGTGTAAAATGATCACTCATCTACCATCTCCGGAGGCGTCTTCATGGTAGCGCGATCATAGCGCGCTAAAATCCAGCTGCAAATGTCACAAAAAATCGCTCAATAACATTGCAAAACAATGGCCACCCTGTAAACATGAAGACGAGGCTGTTCCCCCCAAAGTATTGCCGATGAATAGAGATGCCCTAATCGTGGGTTATCGGGGGCAGGATCGGGGGCAGGATCGGGCTTGCCTCGGGGGAACCACTTTCGTGGCTCTACGCAGGGAAACCCGAAGCCAGCGTACGCAGCGGAGGGGTTAAGTAGAAAACTGTGTTCTGCTACATGTACCTTATGGCTATCAGTATTCAAGATTGAAGTTGTCATAGTTTTCTGTAATCAGGCTTGATGATGTCACAGTTTCAATGCTCAAGATTAATGATGTCATGGTTTTTAGTGCTCTGAGGACTGATGATGTCATGGCCTTCAGTGCTCTGAGGATCGATGATGTCATGGCTCTGAAGATTAATGATGTCATGGTTTTCAGTGCTCTGAGGATTGATGATGTCATGGCTTTCAGTGCTCAGGTTTCATTATGTCATGGCTTCCAGTGCTCAGGATTGATGATGTCATGGCTTCCAGTGCTCAGGTTTCATGATGTCATGGCTTTCAGTCCTCGGGTTTCATGATGTCATGGCTTTCAGTGCTCAGGTTTCATGATGACCTTGAAAGGCCTGCCCAGCACCTACAACAAGGACCTTCAGGAGGACAAGGAGGGGATGTTCGACGCCTACGACACCATGATGGGCGTGTTGCTAGTGGCAACGGGCGTGCTGTCCACCCTGGAGGTCAACAAGGTCGCGGCAAAGGCTGCCCTGAGCCCGGACATGCTGGCCACGGATATTGCGTACTACCTGGTCCGCAAGGGGGTGAGTATGGCTATGTGTGGGCTGGGCCTGTTTGGGCTGCAGTTGACCAGAACTTGGTAGCACTGTTTAGGCCTAGGCAAAAAATGTTGTGTTCCTGTTTCCCTACTTACCCTAGACTTTTTGGGGGGTGAGCAGTGGAGTCACATAAGCTTCCAGTTAGAAATTTTATCCAGCCTGCTTCCTATTGAAGTAAAAACACTGCTTGTCCTATCTAATGAAGGATAATTGTATCTATTATGCACAAAATTAAAGTTTGATATTGAAAGACACTTAGTGTCCTAATGCATTTCAGTTTACTAAAAGAGAACACAGAACTGTAAAAGGATTAGCACCAATGCATATTTTCTGGTGCATGATATTGTACAGTTTGTCATGGGTATACTTTTGTTTTATTTAGATGGAGTATAAAATATCTTATGGAAATTCTGTCCCATGTAGATCCCATTCCGTGAGGCCCACGGCATGTCGGGTGCTGCGGTTCACCTGGCGGAGACCAAGAAGTGCCAGCTGAGCGACCTGAAGCTTGAAGACTTACAGACCATCAGGTAGGCTGCAGTGCCACCTGGCAGTCAGCTGGTGTAGTGCAGGTCCCATGAGAATGTGTAGCATACTACAGGTTACACTTGTCTTCAGACTTATTATCAGTCATGCATGACAGATAGGAATGATAGAATTTTGGATACCATCTGAAATGTCTAGCTCATAAAAGCATTATGCCATGGATTTCTAACCTTTGATAAAAGCACTAACATCTGTTTGTAGAGTAAACAAGTGTTGTTGTTGTTGTTTGTCAGCCCGAAGTTCGAGGCTGACGTAGAGAAGCTGTGGAACTATGAGAACAGCGTGGAACAGTACACGGCTTCGGGCGGCACGAGCGGCGCGTCCGTCATGCACCAGATCCAGACGCTGGACGAGTGGCTGGCTCACATGAGGAACAAGTAGGGAGGCTTTCGTTTGTTTGTTTGTTTATTTGTTTGTTTTACATAACCAATGAGTGGCTGGCGCACATGAGGAAGAAGTAGGTGTCATTCTGCTTCAGAACAGTGCCTGAAATACTTTGATCAGGCAGCAACCTGAGGGGCAAAATTACTGTCAGTCTTGAACTTTGACCAAGTGGCATCCCTGGTCAATCAGAATTTCATGCTTGTCAGAGGACCTCCTCAGGGTGTCTAGTGCGCCTAGTGATTACAGGAAGCAGGCCTTGCTAAAAGCAGGCCCCAGAATATCCAGTGTCTTGAGTGTTTTGTTGTCTTTTAAATCATGTGCAGTGCCCGAAATACTTTTTTCAGCCAGGTTGTCCAAGTGGCAACCTGAGTCAAAAGCCAGGTTGTGCCATCAACATTTCAGGTTGCCCCACTTTCAAATTGTTACTTTCTTCAAATCAGCTACTTATCCATTATCTTTTCTTCCAGTTATATGTAACTATGTAATATGTTTTATGTTATCAAAAAATAAGTACAAAAGCAAATGCATGTAGGTGGGGAAAAAGCCAGTGTTCCAACAGCAAATTTCAGGTTGCTCAGTGTGCAACCTGGGTTTAGAATTAAGTTGCGCAAAGCAAAATGTGGTTGCATTTTCAAGTGGGCAAGTGGGTATTTCGAGCCCTGATGTGTGCCATGCTTCTTATTCTGACTATACAATCAAGGGTAACACACGTCAGATGAAATTTGTTACCGCTTTACGGTTGCCGCCTAGTGGAAAGGGAGCCTTCAACCGTTGTGTGATTTTTGGTTTTTCTTGTTTGTGTACCAGGTCACACACCATGAAGTCCAGAATGGAGATGGACGTCACTCTGAACTAAAACATGCGAGTCTGATGCAGTAATCACTGTGGCTTGATAGGGGGAGCTGCTGACACATGTATGTTTGATGCAGTAATAACTATGAGTTGATAGGGGGAGCTGCTGACACATGCAAGTTTGATGCAGTAATCACTGTAGGCTGATAGGGGGAGCCGCTGACACATGTATGTTTGATGCAGTAATAACTATGAGTTGATGGGGGGGGGGCTGCTGACACATGTATGTTTAAAATCGCGATCACTGTACCTCCAGGTAGAAAACCACGTTGTTCTGAAAAGAAACTGCTGATCATGATGAGCTGCTAGATAACTAGTGACTGCTTTGTTGCTGTTTTAGTATACCTGCCATTTAAAATTGTCAAGTCTCTTTCTGATGGTACTTTTGATGAGGTGGCTGTCAAATTATCATGGCAAGTTTGACTGAAATGATGTGACTGTCTGTGCCAAATGTGAAACTTTTCTGTTGTATCTGTGGACGTCCCTACAGTCTTAAATGGTCTGCTCCAAAAGTTCTATATGGCCTTGTGCCATTGGTCAGTCAGAATGGACTGTACCATGATGATATACAAACAGGATACGGGACCACCAATGTTTGACTTTGAATCTGTGATGTAATCTGTGATGTTGTGACTGTAACAAATTTATGGCCTATGTGATTGACAGGTCACATGACTACAGACTGACCAATCAGGTGTTGTGCATGTCACATGGCAATTTTCTGACCAATCAAGTGTGGAATAAGATAAGGTTATTTCTGATTATTGTGCAATGGATTGTTAACCAAGGTGTGTGAATCGAGAGATCTGATATATTGGTGGATTAATGTTGAAATAAAAATGTCAGATGTTACCATGCAGAAATCGTGTATTCTTTAAATAATTTTGGGAACATTTTATTGCACCACATATTCCAGCTGTTAAAACTATTATGATTACTTTTTGTTGACATAAAGGTCATATTATTGAATATAAACATTTGCAGCTATGTTAATGTCTTAATAACTTTGTGGTTTAGAAGCTGAGGCTAACTTCAGAAGCTATTGATGGATTGGTTCAAAATTTGGTATGTGGCAAGCTTTTGTCCCCAATAGAACATGATTAGATTTTGGGCCCCCTGGTAACTTTCCTTGGTACTTCAGCAGAACATTAGGTTTTTCTAAAATTTATATCATATTCTGCCCTCTAGTAGGATCCCATATCAAAAACTGGACACTTCTACTATAGGTTTATTTTTAAGTACAGTACATACTTTGAAAAAGGGATGGAAGACTTAGCAAGATAAAAACAAAAAAAGAAAACCCATACAGACATTCAAGTATTCACATGCTAGCATTACTTTATTTTGATTGACCATGCACAAAAGCCTTTATTTCAAAAACTTTTTCAGTTATACATTTGAAGGACTGATCATAACAAACAACAAATGTTCTTACAAAAACGGTAAGAAGAAAAATCTGATTTACAATTCATATAGCTATATTAGAAAATTTTGTTTTAACACAACCAAGGGTTTATACCTAGCCGACGTTTAGGTGACTGTCACCTTAAGTTAAAGTTAAAGTTACCCTTACATCTGTGCAGATGCTTTTGGGGTGGCGCCCATCTCCATTTCGAGTAGCCCTTGGGCCACACATGTGCAAGCCACTACAGCAGGGGGCTGGTCCGCTGGTAGTGATGTGTGTTTAACTTCCATACTCTTTCTCTTTAGTGCTGAGTGCTAAGCAGAGAAAGCAGCATGTACCATTTTTAAAGTCTTTGGTATGACCCGGCCGGGGTTCGAACTCACGACCTACCGAATGCAAGGTGAACACTCTAACCACTAGGCCATTGCACCGGTACACTGTCACCTTGCATAGGGCAATATATATAGTAAGTGGTTCTACTTCATTTCACAGGTGTCACTGCGACAGTATGAAGTTTAAAACATGACACTGAGGTTATACCCTCCTCATTCTGCTTCATGACTTTTATCCACGTTCATGAGTTACAGATGACAGATCCAGCTGGAGATGCACATCGTCCAGGCAGCTAAAATCAGGAGAAACCAGACTTATGTGCATGGCAGAAGAAAAGCGGATCCTGCGAAAAGAGCTCTGCAACAGACCTGAGTCAACTTACAGATGTACATGTACCCTATGTGGCAGAGACTGTCATTCTCGTATAGGACTGTTTAGCCACAGTCGACGCTGTAGGGCGGATATCAATTATGATTTTACCATGGTCAATATTGACCAAAGGAGGCCATATATAACATGAGTTACAGTACTAGTATGCCACAAGTACTTAAAAGGTTACACTGGTAACCAACTGGTCCCAGACCTCGACCTGTTTTTCTATAGTAGGGAAGTTTTCTATGATATGCCATGGTATTTGTGCAAGGTCTTCGCGATATCTCTCTTCATTGAACGACTTGTTAACTCTTCTGCTGATGACTTTAGGTTGTGGCCTAGGACTTTTGTTCCTATGATAGGTAAAAGTCATAGCGTGATCACTACCCCCCCCCCCCCCCCCTTGTCCCTCATGTGTCCCCTGATGGTGTAGTTTTCTCGTTGGTCAGGATCACATCTAGTGATGTGGTGGAGGTATTTGTGACTCTGGTTGGTGTTGTTATAATATTTTCTAGCTGATATAACATACAAGAAAACCTTTACTTCCCTATTGGCCACAGACGGTCACCGAAACATCTGTTTGGTAAAAAGACGTGGTTGTGAGAATTATCAACAAACTTTGTTATCTATAATATCCATTGACTGATTAGCATCCTGATGAAACTTGCCTTTATTAAAGCTTGAATAATTAACGTGCAACAAGACTAACTTCAATTATTAATGTGTACCATCCGGTGCCATGCTACACTATTCATTAGCCCCTTTTTCGTATGATCTTCTGCATGCACCCAAAACTTGTAAGAAAAACATTTACAGACAGGGTAGATTGTAAGCTAGGTTCTTTCATGATTACTAACAACAACTTTACTGCAAATCCATAATCAAGGGTTAAATAGAATTTTTCATCAGTGACTAGTTTTGACAGGTAAGCAAACATACCTCCAAATTTTCGATGACTGTCAGTCCATTATGATCACGGAGTGACCTAGTTCTCGCGAGAGTTGCGAGAACTAGGTCGAGACTTGCGTGGATCTTCTGCCCCTCACCCCCGCCTCCTTGCGAAGTAGAGGTAAGTAGGATTTGGGCAGCTCCCATCCATCGTTCCGGTTCAGTTTCGCACTTTCCAACTGTATGTGGACCGCTTCTTTAACCTTCCTATGTGCATTACGTGGTTCTTGGTCAATGATCTTAATAGTGTCAGAGATAGGTTTGGTCGTTACAATGTGGCGCGAGAACTAGGTCACTCCGTGATCATGATGGACTGACAGTCATCGAAAATTTGGAGGTATGTTTGCTTACCTGTCAAAACTAGTCACTGTTTGATGAAAAATTCTATTTAATGTTTACACACGTGACTGATGAATCTCTTCAACCATAATCAAGGGCTAATTGCAGACAAAGTCAGCATACAATGTGAATATACTGAACAAATATGAAAAATGAAATAACTGCATAAATCAAGGGTGAAATTACTGAGCTTAGTCCGTATCTAAGCAGTTTAAATGGCTTGACTCCATTTCTATATAAGGTAGAAGATGAATTGTTTGAAGTTGATTAGTTTATCATTATATAGACTGTGGTTTTACATTCGACATTTGAACCAGGATACATTCCGAACAACAGTTTGGACTAGGCAGCGGATTTCAAGTTAAATGATTCACACATTTTGAAGTTGAAGGAATCAACACATATCAATGCTTAAGATATGCTTTTCCTGTTATTTCTTACAGCCTGGTTGGCAGTGGTTGCCATTGTCCTCTGTTTACCTTATGTTTTATATTTACCCGGACCAGTCTGCTGAGCGTCGGCCATGTTTCTGTCAGCCTGTCCCTTCAGATAGTTTTTGAGTTTTAGCCGCCAGAGCTCGAGGGGCGCTGTAACTTAAATCAATCCCGTAAAAATTCTGCGTGCGCTAATTAAATGGGCGGGCTGTCTACAGTCCCAGCACCGAAGGGATAGCGGCGAGCTCCTGATTAAATGGTTACCGGTCTATTCTTTTCAGCGATTTCCAAACAAATCGCTGCGACTTACACCAGATATCATGTACATGTACTCATTTGAAAGCCAGCTGACAGAGAGACTATTTTGTTTTAGCGATTTCCAGACATTGTTGAGTCTTTCAACCGAGATCTTGTACTGATTCAAAACGCCAGGTGATAAACAATCAGACGATTTTGTTTTAGCGATTTCCAGACATTGTTGCGTCTTACACCCGATGTCTTGTACTGATCAAAACGCCAGGTGATAAACAATCAAACAGCTCACTGCGGAGGCCACAACCCAAGTCATGGCCCGGTTCTGTGGCCCATGGCTCCTTGCATACAGACCTGCAACCAGAGAAGAAAGGTAACATAACAAAATAAAAAAAGACTGAATATAGATAGTTACCGTAACGGTACTACTTCTACACCAAACAGGTTCCTGAAAAAGAAATGTTTTCGAACTTTGAAATTTAATGAAATGTTTCTTTACCGGCAGGATGGCATTTTTTAGAGATCGTGTGAATAGTGAATAGTTTTATACATACGAGGGGCGTGCAATTAGTAATGGTCCTGACCCATTTCCCATAGCAGGAGATTAATGAAACTTGGCACAGTTATTAGTCTTTCTCTTCATAGGAATCACCCAGAGTTATGCATTTCTCCCATCGTTTGATGCAGCTCTGGACACCGATTTTGTAGGACACCCCAGGTTGGTCCTCCAACTGATGCCTCATCAATGGCACAAGAGGGACGACCAGGTCTGGGAGCTGTTTCCACAGACTTCCAGCCACGTTTGAATTCAGGATGCCAACGTTTTACAAGGTCATATGATGGGGCATCATCACCATAAGTTTCATTTATTTCATCAAAAGTCTTCTTTGGTGTGCGTCCTTTCAAATACAAAAACCGGATCACTGCGCGACACTCAACTGGTTCCATTTCACACCTGGTCCATTTCGCACCTGACTAAGTTCAAACACCAGTAAATCAGAAACCACAATTAGTTCAGAGCTGTCTTTTGCAACATAACCCATAGAGATATGAATTATTACACATACAAAATATTTCATGTAGATCAGACAACTGGAAGTGGGTCAGGACCATTACTTATTGCACGCCCCTCGTAATATGCTTCAATACTTGTATATAGAGTAAGTTAATCCTTATTTTACTTTACCCACACCAATTAAATTAGTTGGTTCTCTGACTTTTTGAAAATATGTTTTATTGGAAAAGAAAATAAATAAATAAAAACAAAGCCTGAGGACCAGGTTTATGAATCGGTATGAAACAATAGTCATATTCAAGTGTTCATTCCTACCCCTTGACGCTATGAGCCCACTACTTGAAGCGTAATGTGTGTTTACGTTCAAACCCCTTTTAAAAAGACAATTATACTGTAATTTATAAAGCAGCTGGGATCAAATTCCGGCAGAAAATCATTGGCCTTTGACTTGCACTTAAAGTAACTAATGACGGCGACTGCACCAAAGAAGTGGATACGAGAATAAGCCAAGCAAATCAAGCTTTTGCAATCCTCAGGCCTGTAAGTACCAGCATAAATATCATCACAAAAGTCAAGATCTACAAGAGTAATGTGCTCAGTGTACTCCTGTACGGAGCAGAGTGCTGGAAGGAGACAGCACACATCAAACACGAGCTCAATGTTTTTCAAAACAAGTGTTTGCGCATAATCTTGAGGATCTTCTGGCTTAACACCATATCAAACAAAAGACTACATGCCAAAACAGGTCTAATTCCAGTCAACGAAGAAAAAGCGGCACGTAGATGGTGGTGGTTAGGACACATCTGCCACATGAAGCCAGACAGTTTACCTAGAACTGCACTGCGGTGGACCCCACAGGGAAAGAGAGCGAGAGGAAGGCCGAAAGAGACATGGAGGCGCTGCATAGAGAAGGAGGTGAAGAACAGGGGTTTCTCATTGGATGAGGCACCAAGAGTTGCTGACGACAGACAACGATGGAAGAACTTCCTGAAGCCTTACGTACCACTGAGTACAGAAGAGGATTAAGTAAGTAAGTAAGTTGACTTGCACCTGTTTGATCTTCGAACGCCCCTTGCCCACTTGTCGGTTCTGCGGTCGACCCTTCCTGTGGTTGGTGACCCACAGAATCAGCTGGCTGACCGACGCTCAGCGCGGTGCTGGGTAGAGCGGAATCGCCGGCCGCCCCACCACACCCCTGCTCGTCCTCCCCTGATAGAAAAGCAAACGATAGTACATCTATTCGCTGAATGCCACACTGTCAAAAAAATTGCTGTTCCCTGACAAGTAGTGGAAAAGATAACGTTAGCATCTCGCAGGTTTCAATAACAATGGAATTATTTATGGTCACTTGTCCCCCCTCCAAAACAATAAAACATTGAACAGATGTATCCTACAGTGGCAGGCAAAATATCACCTTTTCTGCACCGCCATTGGCAATGCGAGTCCCACGTTAAATTCTGTTAACCACAGACTAGGCAAAGGTTTTAGCTAGCAAGTTCTCACTTTTTGGTGTCACCGATCTTTCATCACTTGTTGCTGAAAATTCTTCTGTTTTGTAACGTATCCATAGCTCCTGTCTTTGTTCAATTGTCTTCGTTCGTAACAGCTATCAAAGGTATTTTGTGTAACGTTATATATTGTAGATGATTGAATACTGACTGCTCATGTACCAACCTGTTTCTTTCTTACAATAAAGATTGAAATAAGAATTGAATTTAAAAAATTAAAACGTGCTCCCCTGATGCACAGTCCGGGTACCCGTCACAGATCACATTGCTGTGCACGCAGTAAAAGAAGTCCGGGGAGCCGGGGAGGCTGCAGTAGAACGTCAGGCATTCCGGGTGTGTCCTCTGTATGTTGTCTTCACAGCCCTGCTCGTCCTCTTCCTCCAAACAGTCCGCGTCACCGTCACAGCTGAACGCGTCAGGAACGCATGACGCGTTACCGTGGACGGACGGACAGCTGTAGCTGCAGGAGCCCCACCTGCGCTCCAGGGCCGCTTCAACTGCAGAAACAGATTTGTGCTCGTGTCAGTACATCATATATAACGTTACAAATAGATAGATGGTCTATATATGGAAGTTGAACACACACCACTACCAGTGGACTAGCCCCCTGCTGTAGTGATTGCGTTATGTGGCCCAGGGCTACTGAAACGGAGATGGGTGCCGCCCTATGCGCCATCAGGCGCGGGAAGGACTTTAAGTTTTTAACATAATATATATATAGAGAGAGACAGAGAGAGATGGTGTATATATGATAATAGAGAATTTCAAATAAAAAGATATATAGATTGTCTCATTTCAGTCATATATATAGCGCGAGATAGAGATACATGTAGACTCATACTGTTGATTAATGGATAAGTAGATATAGATGGATGGATGGAGAGAGCTTGAGAGAGATCCAAATTGGAGAGATTTAGAACAGGGTGCTTATTAGTGGGGTCTCCTGTTTATAAATCCTACATCTCAAGTCAATCAGTCGATATAAGGTGGCATGAATCGAAGTGGAAATGTTTTAACTGTTTTTAAGGGAAAAAAGTTTACAATTACAGATTCTGATCGGGATCTCCGCCTGTAGAGACTATCACGACATTGCCATCTCTACACCCATATATACACGGTCAATATCATTGCTGTTTTTTTACAATAAGGGAGATGTAAGGTAGATCAAGTTGCAATATGAGATGGAACAAACAACATACGGACATATCAATAATTCAGGCACTGGGTTTTACTGTCAGACACAATCACTACACCTGCATCATAAAGTATATTGGAACCCGGGGTGCCAGTTGGCTTCCAACTTGCCAAAGAAAATATTACTTACGGATACACTCCTTGATTCAATCACAAGCGAGGGATTTTGTACAAATTAGCTCTTTTTTTAATATTTCCACTATAGGGGTATAACAGTGACATCAAGTTGGGTACATAAACGTTTTTTCACATTGCTGCTTTTGCATTTGATCCTCAAAACACCATCTTAATCAGTACCATGTCAGGACTTTCGTGCCTACAGTTGAAACTTTAGGATGTGTACTGTTTAAGTTGGACAAAATTCGTAGTCATTCTTGAAATAGTTGAACTGTAATTTCCAACACCAAAATTGGCCTCACCCAAATTTTGGTGTTGGAAATTACAGTTCAACTATTTCTAGAATGACTTCTACCAACACAGATGTACTTTCAAGTTAAAATTCGTAGTCAACTGCAGCTGGAAATAGGGCGGTAGTATTATCAGTGCGGTTGCGACTTACCGTCGCTGGGTCTTTCGTCCTCGCCGTCAGCACAGTCCTGACGCCCGTCCCCCAGCTGACGTGACGGCAGACAGGTGACGCTGTGACGGCAGGTGAAGAAGCAGTGTTTGGGCACACCTGTCGGAGAGTTCCAAGTACACAGCACTGTTAAAGCATGTCAACACGGCATTAGAAATCATAGGGGGCATACGTATACTAGATAATACTTTTATATTATCATTCGTATCGTTGGACCACAAATTTAACATGTGACAACCCCTGTATGGCCATGGTGTACATAAAAGATATATAATCCCATTTTCATCCCATTCTACACACTCTAGTATTTGGTAGATTAGCCAGCCTACGGAACTGTAGTTATGTGCCAGTAGATGGCATATTTTGTTACTTTGTACCTTGTACAATTGTGCAATAAAGTTATCATCATTGTAATCCTAATGCTAGATGGTTTCCTTTCGGATGATAACACAAAATAGTAAACATTTTGTGCTTAAATTTCAAAATAATTTTAAAGACGACAAATCCAGATTTTACACGAGAACTCACTCAATCCAGCTTTTTCTTGTTCAGACTTTCCAATCGGAAATGCGACCCTGGCATTAGTATATCAGTCAAACACCTACCCTGCACACAGCCTTCCTCGTCCTTTCCATCCAAACAGTCGTTTATTTCGTCACAGATCCAACCTCTGGAGATGCAGGGGTCACTGGAACCAGTCAAACACTCCATCGCACACTCTGGGGGAAACACAAAGTGTAGAGCGCGAGTAGTTTGTAGAATTGTGGCTTAAGCATTATGATACGTAGGATATTCAAGCATTCTATTGGTAGAGTATAAGGTTCAAGCATTACATCAAGTAAAAGAAGATTCAAGTATCATATTGAGTAGAAAAAACATCCCTTGCCAGCAGAATAAGGAAACGGACGGAACGGAAATTAGAAAGTATCCAAATGTTGCATGTGGGTACAAATAAAAGCATGACGATGTCTTTGAATATTCCATTGCAATCTAAACCTAGCAGCTAGATAACCTGCATATTTGCCTTCGTTTCGAGACTGTGGTGTCATTGTCTTTTCTCGCACAGATGTACCAGGAGAATTCTTACCGTCACAGCTCGCCTCGTCCTCCCCTGTGGAGCAGTCTTCAGTCCCGTCACAAGCCAGACTGGCATGGAACCTTTCACCGTCCCCACACTGGCTGAACTGACTGTCGATCTCTACAAGGGGAAGAGGGGACAATCATTTTTAAATGGCAGGTATGTAACGTTATGAGTTGCACAGTAAAGCTCTGACCCAAGGAGGAAGGGGGTGTGCGGAGAGAGAGAGGAGAGTGCAGCAAACTTGGTTGTCCGAGAGGAAGTCTTAGAGAAGACGTTGTACTGACAAAATATCGTGTCAAAAGTCCAGTGCTGAAAGCTGCATCAGAATTCATATCAATGCTACGTCGATGTAGGTTAGACATCCAGGTAATAAGATACGCCAAAAAGTAGTTACTCAAGCAACTGGATATGGTTTTGGAAACGGTCAGACGTTTCCACTGGAATCCACCAGTTTTCGTCAGTGACACTGAAGTGATCTGGAAGAAACAGGTCTGTATACTCTTAACTATGAATGAAGACAATTTCAGATGTCCAATAGGAAACGTTGTAAGACAATTCAGACTTGAAGACAATTTGGATTCCAAAGAAATCAAAGGTAAGGCAATTTCAAGCTGAAGACCTGTTTCTTCCAGATCACTCCAGTGTCACTGACAAAAACTGGTGGATTCCAGTTGAAACATCTGACCGTTTCCAAAACCATATCAAGTTGCTTGAGTAACTACTTTTTGGTGCATATCAATGCTACTTCTACCGACGCAGATGTGTTTTCGTGCAAGCAGTCTGCAATGGCATCTACGAACAAGACTGTCTGTTCATCTGTCAAACACTTGCATATACACATAGTCTACTTTCTATGATCATAATCTGTCTATGTATGTTGTTATAAAAGGTGAACCAACGAACCCAAACATCCGAGAGCCTCCAAATCCATGGCCAGTTCCAGTCCGCACTCTGCATCAAGCACTTCCTCACATATAGGTCTGAAACACAGTTTTCTTTCTTTTTCATTGAGATCCCATGTTTTAGTATATTTTTGCATGTTTACCTGCTATAGAAGCCAAGAGTATCTAAGGATTTGTTGTCACGACGTTTGTTGGTAAACATACTGAAATAGCGTGTTACAATGTCGATACCCGTCACTGATGAACTTCCATGCGTACATGTACATACTGCCCTGTCGATGGTACTCTCATAATGATAATGACGTCTTTCTTCTAGATTCAATAATTCACTTTAAGAACGTGAATGTATATCTGAATATAAATGTCCTCATACACTTTGTTTTACCATCATTATGGCGATGATCATTCTAAGTGCACTTTTACTCTGTAACCTGACAACAGGACATTTTTAGAACAGTCATCTTCGTAATCACCAACAGTTAGTTCTATCATGATAATAGTCACCAAAATATTCCACAATAGCTATCCCCATCATCATCATCAGTCCCGTAGCTTTTTAATCAGCCCTACGGCTGATTAATCAGTCATAGGGGCAGCACAACAACTGGTATACTGCCTCAACAGGCTTTTAGCTATCCCCATACATGTGAGGAAAGTTGTGATTGTATTTACTTGTCTCCGGAGTAATAGCGCCGCGGCACACATCCGTCAAAAAGCCGACAGAAAGTTTCTCTTGGTCGACATGTTCCGTTACAGAAGACCTCATGAGATGCACACCCGGTCCCTAAATAATGGTAATTGGTACAGCTAAAATTGTGACCACGTCTTTATCAAAATTTGTGTTTAAATTGGAGCTCATACTTCATCAGTGTCGAATAAATCACATTGATCATTTTGTAAGTGGGACTATTTTAGATTGCAAACAGTGTAACATTAGTCACTTGACTACAGAATGCTGTTTTATGTAGAGTGCTAGAAAACTAGAATTAAGTAAGTAAAGCACATATTGACTAATGTAATACATAAGACGTCTTACCATATTTGACGAGAATCTCGACCCTCAGTGCGACCCGACTGTGGACGCTGAGTGGGTAGAAGCGAGTGTAGAGTGCAAACACCGGTTTGTCCAACATGTTGCGAGCATAGCGGTGGCTGTCGGCGATTCCTTGGAACACCTGAAACAAACGAATCTCTTGTTATACAGCTGCTGTCATGCTACATGGAAACTTAGAGAAGGTAGTAAAATAGATTACTTCGTGGGCAGACAAGCATTGAACCATTCAGATATATGGTTCTACACTTTTAATTCTTGAACGCCATATTGCCTCGTCTGATTTCACAAGTATAGCTAAACTGACTGACCATGTCTTCACTGTGTCCGGTGCCGTCTGTGTCCATGGTCCATTCTCCATTCACAGAGAACGCCAGCCTGTAAGACCTCACCCAGAAGTCCGTGTTGTACGCCCCCTGGGTGATGACACCGACAACTTCGTACACGTTGTCGTGCTTAATCTGGAGTGAAAAGGAGAAACCAAGCTATGTTTTTCAGACCACGTACTCTTCATGATAAGTGTAGTGAGATCTGTAACGTGCTTAAGGTGTGGCTCCCCTCAAACACGGGACCTCCATTTTACGCCCTATCCGAGGGACGGTCCTAGCCGAAGCTATGTACTCATTTTGCACATGAGTGAAGTGAGGAAAGTCTTGTAAAGTGCTTTTCCCAAGGGCACAAGATTGGTGACATGGCAGGTTACGAACCCAGGACCGCTTAGGCCTGAGCTCTGAGCCTGAGATCTTTACCATCTTCATTTCATACCATTTACGTTGAATACAATTCTCACCTAATCTATTAGACTACGTATTGTGGCCCAAAAATAAATACCTGTAGCCACTGGTCCGTGTCCAGATACTTAGCCGGAGACCAGCAGGCCCCCAGCTGCGGTCCCTCCCCGTTGTTCAGGCGGGCCTGCCACGGGTAGAACTCGTCCCTTCGCGATGACGCGGTCATGTGGAGGTCGGGAATCTTCGGAACCGCAGCGGGATCGTTGGGATCGAGTCCAACTCCCAGTGGAACGTACTCGTCTTGCTTCAGCCAGGCGTTTTCGTCTGAAGAGATCAGCAGGCTGTTGTTAGAGGTGGGTAACAGAGTACCAAAAATGCACTATATAGTGATTTCATTAATTTTGAAACTCCTGGTCCAAGACACCAGTGGTTGTGTTTAGAGCCCACCTGGAAACTAATCTATCAAACTGTAGATTATTTGTTTTCACACACACAAATCCACGTGAGCAGGGGGCCACAGACCTCCTGAATTAAGTGCGATTTGTTACAAATGGTCTCAATAAAAAACATGGCATAGACATACAAATGCAGGTTACAAACGAGTCAGTAAGTGAAACAACCGGAAGGCCAGTGCGAGACCCAGTAACATTACTGAGCAGAAGAGTAATTGAACAGTCTGACAGCTGTGTGCACAAAGGACCGTCTCAGTCTTTCAGTTCTTGCTTAAGGCACTGAGAAGATGTTCTGATTTCTCAGTTGCCTGCCAGATGCTGTAGCTCGTTGGGGGGGGGGGGGGGGGGGGGCACAAGATCGTGTAGCGGGTGTTCTTGCTTTAGCATTTCCTTAAACAGCTTTATTGCTGCGGCTTGTCTCCTTTCTTTCCAGGACGGAAGGTTTGGTACTGAACGACTGCCACCACAGGAGATGATACGGAGGGCACGCTTTTGAACCCGTTCCATACTGGTAGACAGTTGGTCGTTGCAACCGACCAACAGAACGTGTCCGTACTCGAGGACTGGGCGAATGAGTGACAAGTATACCTGTGCCAGGTCGGGAACGCTCCCGATTACAGGCATACAAAATAAATGTAATTGGGAAAGCTAGGCTAGCGTAACGGATGTCAGTGCTTTTTGTTTTGTATTCACATGCAACCTGAACAATCTGAATAATCTTAAAAATGGAACAAAACATTATTTTTTGATATCCACTACGATAAGGCTTTAAGTACATAATAAGAGTATAATTGTATGGAACATAATGGTGGCCATAATTTTTCTGGTTTAAAGCTGGATCTACAGCCGACTTACCGTTGGTGACGTACACTTCCATCACCATGGCAACCCAGCCCCTGTAGCCTGCTGGGTACAGACGGATGTAGCGTGACGTCACAGGGGTTGGGAGAGGACGACTCACTCTGTTGTACCGGTCTCGGTTTCCTTGGAAAACCTGTGCAAGAAGGTTTAAGAAGATTAAGGTCCAGATAAGGACACAAAGTGATATCTTGAAATATCACGTGCACGGACTCGCTGGGATTAGCGCAGTCAGGTAACCAGTTTTACTAGGAAGTGAGGAAGGTCGTATAACTTAGTGCCTTCCCATGGGCATAACGTCGAAGGCACGGCGGGTTTCGAACTCGGGACCTCTATATTCGGACCCGAACGCTCTATCAGTTAAGCCACATGTGAATTCAGGTGCGGGGCAGTGTCATGATCCACACCCTACACGTCGCCGCTTGTATATGCAGTCGCTGACGTCCTTGCCCCAATACAATACAAAGTCTTTGTTCCTTGAAGTTCGTACCTGCACGTCGTTGCTGCTGCCTCCGTATGGAACCCACGATGCGCCGTCCATACTGAAGGCCAGAGTGAATGACGTGACCCAACTGCCCAGGTCCCAGTTCGCGCCGCCTCCACTGATGACGACACCGGTGACGTCAGTCGTATTGCCAAAGTAAACCTGCAGCCAAATATATATATATATATCAAAGGGATTCCAATATTCGTGTCTTTCAGGTGGCTATTAAAACAAAATAGAACATAATCCTTCATTAAATCAGCATAGATTTAACATGATGCTAGGGGTCCCAAAGCAACACTTCTTCCTCCTCGAAAGTCGAATCAGAAGCTATCTGCCACCAAAACAAAACAAAACAAGGCCATTACACGTCCAGATCAAAGTTCTGCTGCAGTGCCAAGGGCACACAACAGGAGACTTAAAGGTGACTTTGACCTTCATCTTCCCAACACCGACCCACATACAAAATGTCATTACAGCTCCATTCAGAGGCTCTAAAGTTATGCTGACCACAAACACAAAGACTTGGACACACACAGACACACACACATAGGCACAAAAAGAGCACTTGCATTTTTCATGGAGGTAACAAAGAAACGATAAGCATCAGGTACCTGAATCCATTGGTCCCGCACAGACCGTGGTACCCAGCAGTACCCCGGTGTAGTCGGAGGCGTGTGCCGAGCCTGGGAGGCGGCGAACTCCGGCTTGTACTCGGAACTCGCGGTGACGTAAACATCGGGAATGTACCGACTCGCCAACCCAAGCGGAAACCCAGGAGGTGGGATGTCTGTAAGGAAAATGTCACCAGTGAGACTATGTGCGTGTGCAAGTAGGAACTACTCTAAGTATCAATTGATACAGACGAACATAACGAATCATCCCATAACATTTATAAAGCTAGCTGCATTATACCTATTAGTAAGTACAGTAGACGGTTCGCTTCGTGTTCCTAATATTCGTACCTCCACAGTCGTCCTCGTCCTCCCCTCCACTGCAGTCCGTCAGGTTGTCACACAGCTGAGACTCCAGCAGGCAGGTACCGTCCGCGCAGGGGAACTGGTCTGCGCCACAACCTGGGAGGGAGTAGTTTCTTCAACATTGCATTTTCATCTTACAAAACCTCATTTATTCTATCTGCCCGGGGTTCTCTATTGCATAAAACTCTCCTTACCCTATAAGAGTTTTGTATGATGAAGACTAGTTTATTGATTCTCACCTCCAGCTGTACAGTTGATCTCGTCCTGCCCGTTCGAACAGTCCCCCAGCCCGTCACAGGCGCGATATTTCGGCAGGCATCCACCGTCACACTCCAACTGGAGACCATTGCAGGGTGCTGCAAGAAAGTGTACGTGCATGTATCAATAGTTGTATCAACGGCGCCATTGACAAATTCAAAGATTCCAATCCTTACGTTCTGCTTCAGTACTGCGGAAAGTCTACAGGTGGCCCAAAATCGCCATTGACCTCTAGATCGATTTTTCCAATACTTAATTATCAATATTATCTTAATTTATCAACCCTTTCAAACGTTATGCTGATCATAAAAAGACGAAAATATAAACAAACAGACATACAGACAGGCCGAAAGAAATAATTCCATTTTTCATGGTGTTGGTCATCTACTATGAGTGCAAAGAAGAGAAAATAAAAAAGTACTTTGAAAATTGAAATCACTCTCTTGACCGTATTGTTCCAGAGGCTCTAATCATGAAAAGAGATGAATATATGACTGGTTAATATATAGGAACCCACCGGGGCAGTTCTCTTCGTCCTCCCCAGAAGAGCAGTCCCTGTCCCCGTCACACACCGAGGCGTTAGTGATGCACTCACCGCCGTCACACTGCCACTGGCCCTTCTCCGCACACGACTCTGGTAACATGTAGATAGAAATGACATGTCAGCTTTTTCTACTACAACCCGCAATTAGAATTGAAGATGATAAGCAAATCTACAACACCAATGTAGGCATTATAATTGCGCTTAGTAAAAATAAAATAAAGCTTCTGAAAGTTTGCTATCGTTTGGGCTCCTGTCATATTTAGACCATACCGTATACGTCGCCCTGACCCTTAGTAGTAATTGTAATACAACTCACGACACAGCAGCTCGTCTGACGCGTCGTCACAGTCGGGGACTCCGTCGCACACTCCGGACGGTGCCACACATGTGCTGCTACCTTCACATCGGAACTCTACACTGCTGCACACTGGACAACATAGAATGTAAGAAAACTTTCACACCGAAGGGTAGTGTTTGATGTGTGCATAAACTTACCGCAATAGCTTGCATTTTGCGACTTGCGCACCACTAGCAGTAAGATTAGAATTGGTGCCCACCATCTAGAAATTGTTATGGGCGACATACGTGTGAAATAGGATTTGTACACCCTGGCACTTAAAAGCAGTGAAAGACGGCAGTATTTAATGTCCATTATATGATGATATGAGAAACCAATCATAAGAAACCAATCATTTAGAAAGTTCTCTCTAACCACGAGAAAACGACTCTATTGTAAAAATTAAGGAAACCACACTGGCTGCAACCATCATATCATACCCACATGACTTTAATTTAATGTAATTCAAACAAATCTATTGATAGGTGTACTGTTAACTCGTGGTCATTGTCATTGTCATTGTTAACTAATTTTAACTCAATTAGACTTATAGTTTTGTTGTTTTAAAGCTGCTGCCATGCACTGTATCATGTAACGTTACTAATGTTGAGCAATAAAGTTTAAGTTTCATACCAGCAACGTAGTCAAAACGCTCAAACTTGTATTAGTAGTTTGTTTAAACATTACAATTCAATTGAAAAATAATCAAGCAAGCACTGTGCAGGTCTTTGTTGTCTGCCTTAAGTTTTTGGTTTCAGGAACACCGAGGAGGAACACCAACGAGTCCTTGGGAACACAAATTTTTATTTTGTCGGACGAAGAAGTTGGTCAGACAGAATAAAGAGCCATGGTGGCTATTGAAATGGTTCCTTTCAAAGTATCCAGAAAGCAGCTGACATAAAAATAAAAGAACACCAAAATTTCACATAACATAATTATGATGGTCTCTACTTCTTTCGTTACCACGGTAAAACTCCAGGTGCAAAAAAATTGAAGTAAAAAGACATCTTCGTGTTTTTAAAGCACATGGGTTACTCACTCATTCACTCAAACAGTTGAGTTATTTACATTTGAATTATTTAGTCAGAAATGTATACAGTATTTCATGCATAAAGCGCAGTGGTATGAGACAGGCCTGCCGTCACCCTATAGCAAGGGGATACAAATATAGCACATAGTTACTGAACTTTTTTGTATAATCCTCTAATTTGTGCCTGAGGTAAATTTTGATATCCAACAGCCACCTCTTTATCTATCTTGTCTATCTATCTATAAATATACCTTACAGTAGCTAATATCTTTAGTATATCCTGTAAAACAATCTTTTATCAGTTCGAAAAATACAAATGAAACACAAAATATACACAGAATCACAGGAATAATTCGTTAAATTAGTCATTTCGAAGTTATGCATGCCAAAAGTGTGAATGAAGTGATATGGATATATCTCCTAGGCACCCAAAACCAAGTTTTAGGTCATTTGATCTGAAAAGCAAGGCACAGAAGACAAAACTATGCATTTTGTTCTAAAAATTGTTCCCAACTACTCAAACAGAATATCTTGGAGCAGTATATACAACAAAAATTGAATTTCAATTTGGCAATTAGATAAATGTGTAAAACTCATCCTCAGTGCTAAGTTCCGGGTGCTTTAGTTTTATCATCAGGGTACAGGAGCCCATTAGGTGAGTTTTTGGGTTAGAAAAAAAAGAAAAAAATTAATACCATTTTTGGGTTAGACAAAAAAATTAATAGCGTAATTTGAGGAAGATATGAAAAATGTAGAAATGAGGAAATATGCCCACTTAACCCTTTTGCCAAATTTCAGTTTTTATTTGATGCAATAATGAGTCCATTTGAGGATTTTACAGGAGAAGAAGAATTATCAATGATATAGAGGAGTAGAGAACTTTATTGCACTACAATCTTACACACGGTACATTGTATATTTGACTTCCCTACCCGTGGTATTGCATACTCGTAGTATGGAGTGAAACATACTGACAATAACAATGATGAGAAGATGAGCTTACCGCAACCACGCTCATCGGACCCGTAGCGACAGTCCCCGACGCCATCGCAGCGCCTCGTGTCCGGGAGGCATGGACCCTCGGGTTCACAGAAGAACTTGGGCAGGGGGCAGTCATCCGCTGTGCAGTTCCTCTCATCTGAACCGTCGCGACAATCATCGACACCGTCACATTGCCAGTCTGGAATGACGTGACTTAGATAGTCGGGTATGGTGCACTCCTCCCGGCAATATTCTTCATCCGAACCGTCTGGACAATCATGACGACCGTCACATCGCTTTAGTTTGGGGAAACATGCGCCACTAGTTACACATCTGACTTTGTCGGAATCGCATTTTTTGCTTGAGCAGTTTTCCTCATCTGAACCGTCTTGACAATGCTCGCCAGTATCACATTGCCTGTCCGGATGGATACAAACCCCACTGCTTACACACTTGAAATAGTCGGGGTCGTAACACTCTTTGGCTGTGCAGTTTTCCTCATCCGAGCCGTCCTCGCAATTACCATCGCCGTCACATTGCTGAATTAGAGGAACGCACTTGCTACCACTTGTACATTTGAAATAATCAGGCAGGGGACAGACAGTGCAATTTTCCTCATCAGAACCATCTCCACAGTCATCGACACCATCACACTCCGACTTCGGAAGGAGACATACTCCACTACTTTCGCACTTGAACCTGTTGTTGTAACACTCTATACTTGTACAATTCTTCTCATCCGAACCGTCTGGGCAATCATCCCATCCGTCACATTGCTCCCATGGTGGTACGCATACTCCACTGCTTACACACTGGAAATCTTCGGGGTCGTAACACGCTTTGGCTGTGCAATTTTCCTCATCTGAACGGTCTTCACAAAAATCCTCACCATCACATTGCCACTCTGGCCGGACACATACTCCATTACTTTCACACTTGAAATAGTCGGGTCTGAGACACTCTTTGCTTGTGCAATTTTCCTCATCTCCACCATCGTCACAATCTTCCTTACCGTCACATTGCTTCTCCGGACGGACACATGTTCCACTACTATTACATTTAAAATATTGAGGACGGAAACACTCTTTGCTTGTGCAGTTTTCCTCATCTGCTCCATCTAAACAATCATCGTCGCCATCGCATTGCCTCTGTGGAGAGACGCATATTCCATTACTTTCACACTTGATAGAGTCGGGGATGTAACACTCTTTGCTTATGCAGTTTTCCTCATCTGAACCGTCTGCGCAATCCCTATCGCCGTCACATTGCTCCCATAGGGGGAAACATGCTGCGTTACCTTCACACTTGAAAGAGTTGGGGCTGTTACATTCTTGGCAATTCTCCTCATCTGAACCGTCTCCACAGTTATCAACACCGTCACATTGCCACAATGGAGGAACACATGCTCCAGTACCGTCACACCTGAAAGACCCAGGCCTGTAACACTCTTTACTTGTGCAATTGTCCTCATCTGAACCGTCTTCACAATTATAAACACTGTCACATTGCCTCCTTGAAAAGATACACTTGCTACCACTTTTACATTTGAAATAATTCGGCAAGGGGCATACTGTGCACTGTTCCTCATCTGAACCGTCTTCACAATCATCCTCACCGTCACATTGCTGCCATGGATCTACACATACTCCACTACTTTCACATTTGAAATCTTCGGGGCTGTAACACTCTAAACTTGTACAATTCTTCTCATCCGAACCGTCTGGGCAATCATCCCATCCGTTACATTGCTCCCATGGAGGTACGCATACTCCACTGCTTACACACTGGAAATCTTCGGGGTCGTAACACGCTTTGGCTGTGCAATTTTCCTCATCTGAACCATCTTCACAATCATCCTCACCGTCACATTGCCACTCTGGAGTGACACATACGTCACTTCGTTTGCACTGGAACACTTCTGGGTGGTCACAGCTCTCGATTGCGCAGTTTTCTTCATCTGAACCGTCTTCACAATCAACATTACCGTCACATTGCCACCATGGCGCTACACATACGCCACTACTTTCACACTTCAAATATTCTGGGTCGTAACACTCTTTGGCCAAGCAATCCTCCTCATCTAAACCCTCTTTACAATCGTCATTACCATCGCATTGCTTCTGTGGAGAGACACATACGCCACTACTTTCACACTTCAAATAGTCTGGGTCGTAACACTCTTTGGTCAAGCAACCTTCCTCATCTGAACCATCTACACAATCATCATTACCATCACATTGCCACTCTGGAGGGACACATATTCTACTACTTTCACATTTGAAATCTTCGGGGCTGTAACACTCTATGTTTGTGCAACTTTGCTCATCTGAGCCGTCTTCACAATTTTGATAACCATCACATTGCCACTCTGGTCGGATACATACTCCACTACTTTTACACTTGAAATCTTCGGGGATGTAACACTCTTTGCTTGTGCAATTTTCCTCGTCTGAACCATCTTCACAATCATCCCCACCATCACATTGCCTCTCTGGATCAATACATACTCCACTACTTTTACACTTGAAATCTTCGGGGATGTAACACTCTTTGCTTGTGCAATTTTCCTCGTCTGAACCATCTTCACAATCATCCCCACCATCACATTGCCTCTCTGGATCAATACATACTCCACTACTTTCACACTTAAAATCTTCGGGGTTGAAACACTCTTTGCTTGTGCAATTTTCCTCATCTGAACCGTCTTCACAATCATTCCCACCATCACATTGCCTCTCTGGATCAATACATACTCCACTACTTTCACACTTGAAATCTTCGGGGTTGAAACACTCTTTGCTTGTGCAATTTTCCTCATCTGAGCCGTCTTCACAATCTTCATAATCATCACAATGCCACTCTGGTCGGATACATACTCCACTACTTTCACACTTGAAATATTCGGGGTTGAAACACTCTTTGCTTGTGCAATTTTCTTCATCTGAACCGTCTTCACAATCATTCCAACCATTACATTGCTTCCATGGATGTACACATACTCCACTACTTTCACATTTGAAATCTTCGGGGCTGTAACACTCTATGTTTGTGCAATTTTCCTCATCTGAACCGTCTTCACAATCATTCCAACCATTACATTGCTTCCATGGATCTACACATACTCCACTACTTTCACACTTGAAATCTTCGGGGCTGTAACACTCTTTGCTTGTGCAATTTTCCTCATCTGAGCCGTCTTCACAATCTTCATAATCATCACAATGCCACTCTGGTCGGACACATACTCCACTACTTTCACACTTGAAATCTTCGGGGTTGAAACACTCTATGTTTGTGCAATTTTCCTCATCTGAGCCGTCTTCACAATCTTCATAATCATCACAATGCCACTCTGGTCGGACACATACTCCACTACTTTCACATTTGAAATCTTCGGGGCTGTAACACTCTATGTTGTGCACAAATAGGCCCTGGCAATTTATTGG
>NC_049989.1:23166133-23179844 GCF_000003815.2 Branchiostoma floridae | reverse complement strand
CCACTACTTTCACACTTGAAATCTTCGGGGTTGAAACACTCTTTGCTTGCGCAATTTTCTTCATCCGAACCGTCTGGGCAATCATTCATTCCGTCACATTGCCACTCCGGAGGGACACACTGGCTAACACTTCCACATTTGAAATAGTCGGCCAAGGGACACACGGTGCAATTTTTCTCATCCGGTCGGACACAGATGCCAGTTGTTTCACACTTGACATAGTTAGGTAAGGGGCACTCCTTGTTCAAGCAGTCCTCCTCATCCGAACCGTCAGCACAGTGAGACATCCCGTCACATACCGCAGCGAGAGAGTGGCAGCGGCCGTCACAGCTGAAAACACCTGGCGACAGGCAATCTGGAGCTGTGCATTCTTCATCCGAGCCGTCGGGACAATTGATAGACCAATCGCACCTTTCTGCCCAATCGATGCAGTCGTCGCTCGTCTTACATGCGAAGGCAGAGGAGGGACACCCTTCGTCTGTACGGACATGGCCGATGGACAGCAGGGACACAAACAGGAGCAAGCCGGTCGCCATGGTCGGCTTTTCTGGGCGAAATGTGGCTGATATCCCAGGTGTACTGGGTTCACCCTGGCAGAGTGGTGTGCATTGCCAAACTAATCAAGAAGTGCCTAGACGGCCGCGTGTATACCTTGTTGCACGAACAGACGGAAGTTAGCGTGTCTGTGAATGAGAGAGCCGACAGAGAGCGTGACAATGTGAAAGAGAGTTATCAATTAATGAACATTGTCATGTCGCCATGTCGTCTGTCAGGGAATTCAGTTGACCCAATTATGAGTGAACTGTTATTTTTTTGTTGCTTTTAATAATGTTAAAAAGAATAAATCAGCATATATCTGGCATGAAACATGGAGCACAATTTGTCGGTAACGTATTTTGGCAAATTGAACTTCGCGTTGATAATTCATTGTTAACATCAATCTTAACGTTTACTTGCCCTCCCTCCTCTAGCCCTATGCAAACAGTGTGTGATGAAGATAATATCTTATATCTTCAAATCTTACAAATGATTTTGGGTGGACATACAATAGCCATATATTAGGCAGACGAGCTTGAAAAACAACAACAAATATTTCATGACGTCTACACCAGGTGCCTGCCACGAGACACACATAAAGCTGCAAATGAAAATACCAAACAGAAGACTCGTCTAGCCTCGGTTAAGGCGGCCGGCGAGTGCTGTCAACAACGGTTATCTAACTACATTAGCAATACTGAAATGCCTATGAGGAGCCTGCCACCGAGGCTAACACTCTTCACCTGTCGTTGTCGTTGATATGAGCATTCAGTAGTGCACGCTAACTTGGGGTTGGTACGAAAAACAACCCTGTGACTTTTTGCTACGTTACAACGTGGCGGACAGACGCACTACATTTGTACAGAATTTGTACATCTGTTGGCAGAATGGGAAAACTCGCACCCACCACAACATCACTGGTGCTACTGTGGAGTCTGTGCCACTGTCTGACAGGTGCAGTTGGGCTAACGGGTAAGCAAATGCCCAATGTGGATATCTTCAATAAGGAATCTATATGGGGATACTGCTATTTGTAAACAATATTTTCATTAGAAACGCACGTAAGCGTAGCCTATTGAGGATTATATTTGCCTGGAGCAACCACTCCCCTTCACGAATCATACATGTAGTTTTGGTCCCTCAAATGGTTGCGCAGACAGGGTTTGACTTTATGTTGTATTTTAGGTTAGAACCTAGGTATATTAGGTCCTAGCTAGCATAGACAAGTGCTAATATTAATTAAGTAGTCCCGGGCTGACTCCAGGCCTTATCATCTCTTAACCTTAATCCGTACAGGTGCTTGCGCATTGTGGCGTCGTGTCGGGTGCCTGAGCCAGAACTCCGAGTCGAATCCCCATTGCCCCTTTCTCACTCCACCCAGGTGTAAAAGGGGGGTACCTACCTTCAGATAGGGATGGATGGGCTCCGGCCTCCTGACACCGTGCCATGGACACGGTGGAAAACAACCCAATGCCCCTACGGCCTTAGAAAGGCCATGGGAAAGCCTTTCTTAAATTATGTTAAAATCGCTGTTATTCCAGCTATTTGCTTTAAGGCATGTAGGAAAGACGTAGTAGATACGTTCGGAAAAGCACATTTATTTTCCCAATACACAGCGTGTTTGATCTGATCGATGTTGGTGGAATTAGCCACTGGAAGGTCCAAAATTAAGCATATTTTTCCACTCAAATCAAACATTACTCTTATAGTCTAACTTTCTTGTGCAAAAAAAATCAGGATATACCTGCATAAAATACTGATGAAAGGCTGTCACTTGCAGGTGGCTGGGTGGAGACCGACCCGACATGGGTGACACCGGACGACTGGGATGACAGTGACGGGGTCCGACACGTCTCCGGCTATGTTCTGGACAACAACTTAAGAACCGGCTGGCAGCGGGCAGCTAAAGAGGGCAGCTGGAGTCTCATCTTTGACCTGCAGGCCCCCATGACCCTCTCCCGAGTTCACATGTGGTACTACCACACCCGGGATGTGACAATCTTACGGTCAATGACCCCAGGAGGACGGCTTGAGACTGTGAAAAGTTTTCCTGCTGCACAAATAATTCCTGCTGCAGATGAAGGAAACGCCAAAGGAATACGCCTGAATGAAACTGATCTGACTGGATTCCTCGATGCAGGGCAGATTTGGCGCTTGGAGTTTACAACAACTTCGACAGATTTCGACCCTACACAAGCTACGGAAATCATGGAGGTGAAGTTTTTTCAAGGTAAGTTCTTATTATTTTTTCGGTTATTCGACCCCAAATGACGGAGATGAGACAATACCTTTCACTCTAATGCTGCCAAGATTGAGAATCTTGGTACAACCATACACAAAAATGTGCCATTTGTTTTACTACATTTTGCAATAGATACACTAAGACTAGGGCCGTGTACCTAAACAAATTTCAGGTACAGGTACACGGGTTTAGGTACAGGTCCGGACCTTCATCTGTACCTAAAAAGTTTAACCAAGTATATGTACGTTAAACATGTAGCTAACTGTCTTTGCTAGTGATAAATTGTCATCTTTGTATGGGGAATTACATATTTGAATCTCAAAACAATTCTTTGCAAGTTTTCTTAAGCTTCAATTGCAAGATTATTACCATTGTCGTTGTTGATTTGGGATTTACTCTTAGCAGTCTTAAAAAGTAGTGTTTAATAGTGATTTAGTTTGTTTTGGTACAGGTACAGGTACACAGATGTTTAGGTCCGGACCTGTACCTAAACATTTTTTTTAGGTACGGTACATGTACGGGTATTAAGGTACACAGCCCTAACTAAGAGCAAACTAAGATGTCGAATTTTGGTCGCATTTCTAACGCATTGTCTGTGACACGGTATATGCAGCGGCTTACCATTCCTGTGTCAACATATGTACCTCCAGCCTGCTCCGGAGTGGAGAGGACGGTCTGTACGGACGGAGACTGTGACGTTCACGAGGTGATCTGTGACGGGTTAGTGGACTGTGACGACGGGAGCGATGAGGAGAACTGTGGTAAGGTACCCAAGTGGAGGGATAAAATACATTGGTCATAATATGGACCTAAGGTGTTTTATTATTAGACTCTTAAGGTTCTTATCTTCTTGGATTTAGATAAAATGCTGTGTTCTAACGGGGCGGCCATCAACAAGACACGAGTGTGTGACGGTAGGGACGACTGCGGAGACGGTACGGATGAGAGGAACTGCTGTAAGTATATATGGAGAAAGAAAACTGACATGACAATGTTTTGTTTCTTTGATGATATTTATGCGTTTCTTTGACTTTCAGTCTTTCTTTCTAACGCTGTGCATAATATTCAGATTTCAGGACACCGTGAATTAGTTATTGATATTGTTGTACACATGTTAAACGCAGGCGAGCGACAAGGCAAGATGGTCTGCGACAATGGACAATGCGTGGATGTTCTGAAAAGATGCAATGATAGTTCCATCCACCTTCCCTGTGGGGAAAACGGGCAGCGCTACTCCAGATGTGACTGGATAGAAGATTGTAGTGACGGCAGCGATGAGGCCTGTCGTGAGTACTCTGATAACCTTGTTTGTGTCCAAAACTACGTGGCCTTCGTTCTGAATAGTTGGAGACCGATCCGTACAAGCTGGGTTAGACCAGAAAGATTAATTATCTATAAGTATTTAAAAATACTCGAACTTAAGAAGTCGAGGTATTAATTACTCCCCTCAAACATAGAATGCATCTACACAGGTAATAGTTTTTCATCAAGCAATGACTACCTTTTAAAGGTAAACACACGTACCTCAATTTTTTTGATGGCTGTCAGTCCGTCTTGTTCACGGAGTGACCTAGTTCTGGCGAGAGTCACACTCACACACTCACACACACTCACACACACACACACTCACACACTCACACACACTCACACACACACACACACACACACACACACACACACTCACACACACACACACACACACACACACACACACACACACACACACACACACACACACACACACACACACAACCCCGGCAACCGATCTAAAAGTTGATACAAAGATGCTTTGGACATATACATATGGCCAGAGGACTCCATTAATATCTTTGCATACTTTCCATAAAAAGGTAGTTTAATATTCGGGGGAATCGGGGCCATTTCTAGACTAAAATTTTATAGTTTGGGTCCTTTGTGTTAAAACCAAATGACCTGACTGTTGGTATAAGGGTGCGTACATATGTGCCCACGTGGCCCTATTTTCCCTTATGGTGCACATCACTTAAAAATTCTTATATTGTTTTATTTTTTAGCCTTTTTAAAACAAAATGTATATATTCACTGTCTGGTCACACAGACCAATCCATTTTGCATGGATAGTGTCAATTCTTGCATTGAGTGAACTTTAGAAAAAGATCCACTTAGGAGTGGGATGATGTTTTGTCAATTTCTGCAAAAGGCTGATATGGTGCAGTACATTTTCGCATAGGGATGGAGATCAACTGTATTTCCTCAGAAGAAAATATTGGTCTTTCTAGCTTCTGATAACATTTTCGGGTTGTATCGCCAGCTGCTTCTACCTGTGACAACGGAGCCCTGTTCCACCCGGCTACTCGCTGTAACGGCAGAGACGACTGTGGGGACAACAGTGATGAGACGAACTGTGGTGAGTTCCCAACATACAGAAATTACTGATTAAAACCTCATAAAAGTGTGTACAACACTAAATCATTCATTAGGAAGCTTGTTGCGACCAATAAAGATGTCATGCGACCCTGGTGTTGTTTGATGAAAAACTGTGAACAAAGCTTAATGAAAACCAAAGCCAGACTAGAACGCAACATTTGCTAGCAAATACAGCGGGCAACAAGATATTTCAACCATCTCCCACCACATGCAAAAATGGACTGTTCCAAAAGTGGAACAAACTGCATTATGTTACAAGTATTTGATTCCTGTAATGGACACTGTATATATAGATTTTCCTCATTATATATGAAAATCAAACCCCAATTTGCATAATTTGCACTTCATTACGTACACCTCTTCCAAAGATACTTGCATAATAGATATCAAGGAAATCCGTCGTTTCTGTTTTTCAATGGACGTTTTTGACAAAGCTGTAGCTCCAGAGCAAGCAGCTAGACGGTCCAAAAATGCGTCGATTCTCCCTTACATCACAAGCTATCTGCCCTCCCCCCCAAAAGAAAAAAGAGACAATAGAATGTCCAGTTCAAAAGATACAAAAAATGGAATTTCTGCTGCAGTACCAAGGTCACATATTAGGGGGCTCAAAATTGACCTCTTACGTTGTTTTCCCAACATCTATCTACATACCAAATATCATTGTAATCCATTAAGAAGTTTGCGAGCTATGCTGACTACAAAAACCCTGAAACTCAAACACACAAACAAAACAAACGCAGGCACACCCTGAACCTAGAAATGCATGTTCGTCAAGCTAGCCAGGGCTTTCAACTATTTAATATGCAACGGATTGCATTTCCGAGCTCTCCTTTTTATGCAAAACATTTTAAAAACTTAATTAACGTGATATGCCCACAGACTGTTACTATCTCAGCGACAAAGGGACAAGCTACAGGGGCCTTGCAAACCGGGACGGAACCTGTCAGTTCTGGACATCTCAGTACCCCCACACCCATAACCACACTCCCCAGGCCTACCCACGGGCAGGGCTGGAGCAGAACTACTGCCGGAACCCGGACGGGAAGGACAGGCCGTGGTGCTACACAAACAACCCGCTCATCAGGTGGATGTACTGCGATGATGTCTTCGCCTGTGACGGTAAGTTTTGTTCTCAAATACAAAATCAATGATATGCACTGAAGATGTCCTTAAAGACTGGTAGGATGATGTTCAGTCGGTATTGCAGGGATTGGAAGCTGTCAAGAAAGACTTTGACTTCTGACTTGTCGTTTTCACGGCAAATTTGCAATGATATGTAGACTTTAAGATAAAGTGATCATAGACATTTTGAAATGTTATTCTATAAAAGTGTCTTGATATACCAACTTTTACGTTAAACTTTCATGAAAGTATAGTCCTCCCGTCCGTTTTATATTTCCAGCCGTGCCGTCGCGCTGCTTTTACGAAATTGATAAGGGAAGGAGCTACGCGGGGCAAGTGAATAGGTAAGATTTAACTTATTCCAACTCATCTTTCCCCAGAAAACGGTTGGGAGTCAGTCGTCTGTGGTTGGCAGTTGATCTGTGACATTGGCTAAAGCGGAATGTTTCAAAATGAATGTTTCAAATGAATGTGTAAATGAAGGTCGGGCTGGGTGGTCTGGAATCAGTTGGAAACTGATAAAAGAGGGGTATAAGGGCTCAAATTTTGAAAGGGCTGTTTCACAACCTACTAGTTTCATACCATGTGCCAGTGTTCATCTGTGGTATACTTTTTCCTGTTGAATACAATAATAAAATTCGGCCTCATGTGACGAGCGTTTTATTCTGTATGCTGCTACTCTACAGGTCAGCAGACAGGTTGTGTCAGAAATGGACTCCCATCCACACACACACACAAACATCCATCCCCACACACCACAGGCTCTTTACACGTTTATATACCGTATATCTGTACAGGGAAGGAGACCGGGTGTGTCAGAGATGGGACTCCCAGTCCCCCCACAGCCATCCCCACACACCACAGGCTCTTTACACGTTTATATACCGTATATCTGTACAGGGCAGGAGACCGGGTGTGTCAGAGATGGGACTCCCAGTCCCCCCATGGCCATCCCCACACACCACAGGCTCTTTACACGTTTATATACCGTATATCTGTACAGGGCAGGAGACCGGGTGTGTCAGAGATGGGACTCCCAGTCCCCCCACAGCCATCCCCACACACCACAGGCTCATCCTGATGCAGGCCTGGAGGAGAACTTCTGCCGTAACCCTGACAACAAGGAGCGGCCCTGGTGCTACACCACGGACCCGACATTGAGATGGAGCTACTGTGACGTGATGGGATGTGCCGGTAAGACTACAATGTGTTAATGTCTTCAATCCGAAACTCTACAATTGTGCCATAGTTATCATCTTTCCTTGATATCAATATAAACTGAGAACAAATTGCATTATTATCATCGTATCAAATCATTTCAGATACGTAAATGTAAAATGTAAGTGCCCTAACATCACAAAGACCGCCATTGGTAAAGTAGATTTAGAAAATCTATGGTTAGATATGTTATCTAACTTGTTTGTAACGTGTCCAGCTTCAGAACTTTGTAACTGGCTTTTAATCTTATTCAGGCGTGGGAGGCTTTTAGCGTTGTTTTCGATAGAAGAACACCACGTTGTGCCTTACCCCAAAATTTATTTCGCGACATTTTTATAACAATGATTTACTACTTTCTGTTTAAACGATTAGAGAGAATGGATTAGAGAGTATTTCCTGTGTTTACCTTTCATTCGTATTTTACTGTATCGTATTCATCATAGACCCTACATCTCTGGACTTCGTCGGTCAGGAGTGCAAGGGAGCATATACCTGTGAAAATTCCAACCTTTGTAATTGTGACAATGACTGCAGCTTTTTCAGTGACTGCTGTGAAGATGTTGAGTAAGTTTATGATGCATTTAGTAATGATGTATGTCTGACGGGTAATACATTTGTCACAATGGGCCTTCCAGGCTGTTTTCGGGCATGAGGGTTGATTTTAACCCGGAATTCGAGAACAAATGGAAATCGTAAGCTACTCCTGGGCACACCAAGCAGTACCCCCTGGTATACGGTAGTCCACCGGGACAAATTTGTGGCTTCGAGTGCCCAAATGACATCCCCACGGGCACCGGTGCAAATGTACAGCATGAGTAAGGAATTTTCCCTGATGATTCTTACTTCTGCTTGGACATTCTACTACACCTTCCTGTAGTCTTTTTTCATCAATAGTCGTTTTATGCAGTTCCAGAAGACCTGCATTCTAGAAAATTGTTAACCTAATCTAGGATCATACATGTGATTTACTGTGACTTCATTACACCCTCCCCAGAGAAGACGGCTTAGCCCGGCCAGTTCAGCCATCTCCTGACTACTCCCATCTAAAGTGGAAGTGTGTGCCTGGCTTCACCGACTGGCCTTCCTATTGGCTGGTGGCTGACTGCCCGGACGGATGGACGGATGACGTCACACGGGCTCAGTGTTTAAAACAAGTGGACACTTTTAATCTCAGTGACCTGATTTACAGGATGCCGGTGGAAGTTGGTTTATACAAAATCCCTTACAGAAACATGTTCTGTGCTCTGTGCAACAGTGTCGTAATGACAGAACTATCTATTCAGTCATATACTGTGTGTTCTGGACAGCTTAATTCTGCTCATAAACCTGTAGATGAACAACAGTACAGCAATATTAGCAGTACCCTTGGTGTTAACGATGACATAAGGGGTTGCCTTGGTGCAAAAAAAGTAGAATTTGGCGGTTTCGAATCCGATTATGCGAGATCATGTCTTTCCCCCATGACAGGTTTTTCGAATGCCAACTGTGATATGACTACATGCATGTCTTACAGCTATCCCGTTTTCAGTAGGTATAAGACATACAGGAACCTACACTGCGCTCTTTGTGAAGGACTTTCCCTTGCAGCAACCACACATCTCAGGTGTGGTACTTTTAATTCAAAGGGGGGGAGATTTAGCCATGAAGTCTCGCTAACTCGCCTATTTAACTTTGATGTCGACGTTAGTGGCCTCAATCAGTGTCCCTCCGGCACTTTGTACGATCCGTTTGCAGACACGTGCCGAGAGTTCTCGTCCACTGCGACAAGACGTGACTTAGCAAATAAAACTACCCCCTTACAAAACTGCAGTGAACCCGCTTTGACGTTCACATCGGAAGAGTTCCGTGTCCTTCCCAATGGTAGTGTCCACCTGTTGAGCTCTAACGTGTCCTGCCCAGTTGAGCAGGTGGCCATTCTGAACACAACAGCATCGATCTGCGGGGAGTGCATACTGCAGCACTTTTCGAACCACACGCAAACAACCGACAGTGAAGACTCACTTCAGGGCTGGTTAACCCTAGGTCTTGTGACAGTGTCTGCCGTAGCCGTGGTCATCTTTTTTGTCCACAATGTCCGGTCTGGCCAATGGGAAAAAGTGCCAGAAAAGCTGAAAGTTCAGATGACGACATGCATGGCCCTTGCTGAAGTCTTGTTTGTGGTACGTGTGTGGATCCCCCACGGACCGGGCTGTGCAGCGTTTGCAATCATTCTGCACTACCTCTTCCTGACAGGCTTCACATCCATGAACGCACTTGCCATGGATCTCTTTCTCACCTTTCGTGACGGTTTAGAAAGAGTGAAACTGTACCAGTACCAGATGTATACCTGGCTGGTGCCAATGCTTGTAGTAGTAATGACTGTGATTGTAGAGTTTGGCAGTTCTGCCAGGGTGGGTTACGGAGAGCACTGTTGGATCGGCGATCCGACAGCCAGTCTGGTGGCTTTCGGAGTCCCTGTCTTCTGTACCCTTCTTGTCAATGCTGTCTTGATCACCCTTGTCTTGGTGGCCATACGGAAGTCATTTCAGATAGCCGACGCTGCACTGAAGCGATCAAACAGCAGCAAGGCCTGGGTCTACATCCGTATCTTCTTTCTTACGGGGTTCACCTGGCTTCTTGGCTTCATCTATCCTTTCGCCAACAGCCAAGTTGTAGAATACATCTTTATTGTACTAAACGCTTCTCAGGGCCTTCTAATGGCCCTGATGCTGTCAATAACGTCCAAGGTGGTGGAGAAATGGGAGTCTTCGATCAGGGCACGCCTTGGTCTGGCTGTACCTCAGCAGAATAATGGGCAAACCACCTCTGCCACTGCCGGCAACCGACAGGCTGCTACAAAGCGAACTGAACCAACGGCAGGTGGAACCGGCTCTGCTACTGACATACCGATGACAACTTTCGTCGATGTGGAAGGCAAGAGGAGGCGCCGTCATCTGGACAAGAAGCGAACCACCGCTGCTAGTAACCAGTCGGCCACTACAAGGGGAGGTGAGGCGGTGGAAGGTGTATCCGACCCTGGTGCAGACATACTCATAGCAGCTTTTCCTGATGTAGAGGAGAAGAGCGCACGCGTTCAGCTAGATGAGACCAATCAGGATAGTGGAGCAAGTGCCACTAGCACTGCAGGCAACCGGCAGGCCCCCGAAGGTGAAACCGGCTCAGATGTGGACGGCAACTCAGCTAAAGACGTAGCCATTACAGTTTTTACTGATGCTGAGGAGAAGAGGAGGGCACGCGTTCAGCTGGATGAGCCTCATCAGGACAGTGGAGCAGCCGCCACTGCAGTCAACCAGCAGACCATGACCATGCCCACGACAACCGTCGCCGATGTGGAAGAGAAGCCCCCAGATGGAGATGACAAGACGACCTGTTTCTAGCCGCTTTACTAAACGGCGATACAAACAACACAAGCTAACAATGCGCCGTTCCATTCTGAAGATAACTGCACCGGAAAAGCACCCATCTTGATTCATGTACGACGAGCACAATTCTAATGACTTTCAAACTCAGTTTGTCTTGCACATTTTACACATGTACACAGCATACATATTACAAAAACAATACGGAAACATAAAGGATGCTCACCATCTTCCCTTACTCATTCTCAGAAATACATTACAATATACAGCGTATTATACAGAAGAATTTTATTTCACGACAATTGTACATTATACAATGTATCGCAACAACTATTACACACAGTACAAAATAGAGGTATAGGATAAAGCTTAACAACCTAGTTCACATAACAATAAGGGTTAACATAATTCTTTGGTATAATATTGCAATGGAGTAGGCTAATCATGTATATAAAGCATAACATAATATATCAAGAGTTACAGGGTCAATTCCCACAGGATTTTTGGGCTACAGTTTGCTCCCTATGGCTTTTTAATGGGGTGTCCCAACCTCAAAGATTTTCTGTGCTATGGTTAGCTCTCTATGGCTTTTGATGACGGAGGTGTCTCATCCCCCCCCCCCCACGTATTTTCTGTGGTATTATGTTTATTAACACAGCATCACATCATACAAACAACTGACCTAAATTGGTGCAGGCGAATTTATCAAAGATCTTTATGTGGTATACAAAGTAGCTGGAACTTAAGATACTCCAGAAATTTTCTGTTCATTTTTACCAGAAGATCGTTACTGCAAGGTATTGATAGTACACGTATGAGCAACCAACTGTATTAGACACCTTTATAAACAACAGAAATGTACTTTTTTAAAGGATGAAAGATGGCGTAAATGTTTGTTTATTGTGTGACTACTTTTTTAAAATATACATTTCTGAATACTCTCAGCTGCTGTCGTAGTAGGAGTTCACCATGTAGCCAGAAGACAATAATGGTCAGTTTCTATAGATGATCTCATCTCAAACAAGCAGATTCGAGGTTTCTTTCCACATTTTTTTCGAGGTAGAGCTTGATGACACAAAGAAAGACTTAACTTGTGACATTTCTGTTTTGAATAGGTAGTTAACTATTTCCTTCATACGTACTTAATGTGCATAATCCGACAAGTATTTTGAATAGACTAAATTGTACATTAACATCTAGAAATTGTTGTTTTGTAGCATTAACAAGTCTATGGCCTCACTAAGGCCACACCAATTTAATTTCTTGGTTCACGGATTCGCTCGCTCCTATTTTTTGAAAAAAAAAATAAAAATAAAAATTACCATTCAGTAAATTTTCACAATTACTGAAACCATTCACCAACTTTCTGGTGTAGCAAATTGGCCTTTATATCATAAGCTCCTTTAAGTGTGGGTACAGGTGTTGTTACTGTACAATAATAGTGTTTTTGTACTTTTTTCAAGCTGAAAACTTTTTTTCTTTATGTTTTGGATTAGCCGTTACCTTTACCCCAACCATTTTACAATATTTATTTTTATTTTTATTTCGCCCTTTCGCTCCATATTTTTTATGAAAAAATCCGTGAACCAAGAAATTAAATTGGTGTGGCCTAATCGTTCTCCTCCGCGCCTTGGGCATGGCGTGGAATCTTGTATTATTGTTGGACATGGGAGTTTTCTTTCACACAACCAGTTAGTCTAATCTTAGATGCCTGTCTAAATCTTCCTCAGAGCTCCTAACTGGAATTCTGCCGATGTAGGTGGCGCTTTTGCGACAATAACACAATCCCAAACGTGGCTGAGTTTGTACTGAGATTAACCGGTTGTGTAAAAGAAAAGTTCTATATATATATCCTATGATAACCCCAGATATCCTACCAACCTGATAAACGTATTAGTATTATTGTTGTTGTCGGTACAAAATGCCAATTCAGACTTCCCAATTGACCATCTTTGAAATTTCACCGTCAAAAGCTCTTTTTGTGCTGTAAAATCAACCTTGTTGAAAGTTGACAGATGGCTCTAAATAATAAATCATGGGATGTATCTGTATCTGTATCTGTATCTATATAGCCGGTATAACCGCCATTCGGCGTAACACACCAGCTTCGCAGGCACGCGGCGCGGCAGCAGCTGGTTATATTACACTGAACGATCCGTCACACCTAACTTTTGCACATCTATCTGCAAGCGTTCTTTAAAACTATCCAGAGAAGATGCCCCTACTGTACTTGGTGATAACAAATTCCAATCTACGATCGTTCTGGGAAAATACGAATTTTTGAACACATCAATCCTAGCTTGGAAACTCTGGTACTTGAAGTCATGGCTGTTTCTTGTTCTTTTCTGTATCTGTATCTATATAGCCGGTATATATTGTGCAGCAATCAACGAGAACCCCTTGATGACTTGCTGTGAAAAATACCACTATTTACGAGACAGAGGGTTGTATGAAATTCTAGACATTGCTCTTTATAAGCAACAGAAGAGGGATGGTGTACCGAAGATCTTATTAGTAACTTTTGTGTATATTTCCAACGACACACAACAGAGTCTGACATAAAAATAAGCTGTGACCTTCAGATGTTTCTGGCAAAGAACACGGATGAAAATTCCCCGAAATTAATTCCATCCCGTATTTACAAGACGTTCCATGGTGTTCATATAAACACAGACAGACACACACACACATAATATATATAACGTTACTGTTTACATATGTCGTTATTACAAATCTTGGAATTGTGCATGGATGAGAAAATGTATAGTAGCCTCTACCAGACTCCCAATGGTAGAAATTAGACAAATAGAGTCAACAGTACGCTAGG
>NC_049989.1:23129576-23166033 GCF_000003815.2 Branchiostoma floridae | reverse complement strand
TCTTTTGTCACCTTTGGGACCACTTTTTTTAAAATAAAGACTGATATACATAATTTATATAGCTGGCAAAGTCCAAAGAGTGTTACTTTCAAAACCGCTTGTTGTTTGATTTACATAAATGACATGTATGTTCATAACATGAAAACAAAAAGGTATCTTTGTAAGACAAACATGTTTTGTAACGAAATTAGTTTTGAAAATTTTAAGGTGGAACTGTCATGTCTATTCAGAGGTACAATACAGGTAACCTGGTGTATGTTGCCGTATTTTGGACCTAGTCTGTGTAACACAAACTCTACTGTCCAAGGCTGTAACTGGCCCCTACCCGCAAGAGGTCAGTCGCATGTTGTTCGGGCTGTTATAATACATTTTGTATAAGCGATATTTTAGATCAGGCTATTTTTGGTGCATCTAAATGATTTCCCTTTATTGTATTGGCATTGTACGTAGCCCTATAGTGTGACATTCTAATCAACTACAATCTCCAAGCAGATGACAGAAAGGAGGCTTAAACTTTGCTTAAGGAAAGTGTTTGCTTCGGTACACAATACACCCGCTGGAGAGGAAATAACAGTAAACAATAAAACTCCTTTATTCGTAAGAAAAATTCAGACACGTGAAGTTAGAAGACATGGCCTTCAAACAAACGGGCTTTCTTCGTCTTTCCGGTTGTCGTTAAATTCCATACCGGTAATGTAGAGCTCAATAAGACCATAATGATGATATGGATGGCATCAGCTAGGTACACCAAAGCAGATGTGAGTGGAAAAAAAGTTTGGCGACTCAAAACAAAATTTTGCCAAAAAGTGGACAGGAACATTGAATAAAATTAGCTGAACAAAAACACCATGACATGGCAAACAAAAGATTCTTTATTTTAGTTCTTCTTTTAATACTCCGATATTGTTTTTGCAACATACGCCAATACATTCGTCCATTTTGTAGCTGCTTTGTACGAATTGCAGTGTCGGCATCCTCAATACCTTTCTTTTAAACGGACAAAAATTTGTGCAGATGTCATCCACATAATGGAAAACAACATGGCATAGACATCAAAGCAAGTCGGGTTTACACATGTTAACACAGTCTACGGCACATCAAACCTGTAATATTAAACATTCCAATATTCCATATCACAAAAATTCACCATTCCTGTATACAAGAAAATTGATTTTTAAATCAGATGTTTTGACTGAAACTGCAATGAAAACAGCTGTCACAGCAAGGTTGCGCTAATTCATCATTAAACACCACTGAGGCAGTGAGAACACAAAAATTGCTCGTGCATAGATAGAAAACCTTTTTTTGCATAGAATAAAGTTTAAGCAACTTTTTAAATTCTGTACTAAATACATCAGTTCTTTGAAAAATTAAATTACATTAAAAGCACAAAAACAGCAATAAAATACTACAGTGAACTTAACAGAAAACACACTTTCACAACAAACCATCATACTATAAGGTCTATAACCATAGCTGAGCGATGTCCTTCCTATAAAATATTGCTATGAGATATGGCAATTTTAAGACCTATTATTATGCTATTTTTGGCAAGAAATATAAAAGTGTTGTATCTGCATCAAATTTCTTTCATTGACCGCAGTGTCTTGTCTTTCCTGGATAATCTTTTAAAGAATTTTTAACATTTAACACTTTCTGAAGCTTTCCGGGAATGAAGTTGTTTGAAAACTTTTGGAGCAAAGTTGGAGGTTTGGAAAAGAGTTTGGCCATGTTGTTTACGTTTTTGTTTTGCAGATACTACTCAATAGCCAACGTCGATGAAGGTTAGACATCCAGGTAATAAGATACACCAAACAGCAGTTACTCAGGCAAAATCATATCCAGTTGCTTGAGGAATTGCTATTTGGCATGCTCAATAGCTAATGCTGTTAAGACATGTATACAGACATTGGTACATACACATACCAAATAAATAACTTTGATGATATAGTATAGCAGCATTTACAAGTGGTAGATATCAATCTCCAAACAGAACTGTGACCAGTGGCAACTGGAGATTGTTTCGGCACTTCAATAAACTGCCTGCCTCCCACCGGCTTGGATATCAAGTAAACACACCTTACTTTTAACAGATACTATATATTATAAGTGTAAACTGCAATGTTGACTTGCATGATATGGATATTCAACCATTGAGCAATAAAATTACTACCATTATGATAATTGTCTTTTATGGATGCTGACTTGTATGACAATGTTTTCCTAACAACACAGGTGTATAAAATCCTCTTCCAAAAGAAAGCAACAGAACTGTTCTTGAAGAACATCATAATTTCAAACACCATAATCTATTTGCAGCATATATTACTAACTCTTAATGTATATAACTATCAATGATTGTCATACAAAGTAGGCAGATTTCTTCTGCACCTCCGAATTTTATGTGACACAATTCACTAGTATAGTACTTTGTCCATGATTGTACTTACACATCAAATTTGTACTTTTTTGCTTCAGTCAATAAAATCTGACTAAAACATTATTTACAAAAATTCCCTCAAATCATCTGATACCACAACCACTGCTTTAGAGCAGTCATAAAGTCTCTCATAATACCATGTTTGATAATGTCCCAGTATTTGAACAAAAACTATTGCTTTTTGATGTCTGCATCTAAGAAAAAACACCATTATGTATAATTATATAAAATACTCTTCTGAATCACCTGGACTACATGAAACAATCCAAACACCATCAAGAAAGTCCAAATCAAGACGAATTAAACTCAGGCCAAACCAAGGCTTTTGATAATTTTCTTCATTTCTGTGGAAAGTTTGGAAAATAAACTTAAAACCAGAATCTCAGAGGAAAATCTGCACCCTGGCACACACAGTTTCAAGGAGTGAATACAGTCAGGTTTTTGTCATAGCCCTCTGTTTCAGTCTTTGCGATTTTCTTGCAGAAAAGTCAGAGAATATAGAATTCATATTACTGTGACTTGCTCTTCAGTTGGCTTAACATGTTTGTAGTCCAGGTACCAAATTTGTTGGTTCTCAAATTATTCTCTTGGCTCCCAATCGGGCAAACTTTTCCCAAACGAGAAAAACGACTGAATGTCCAAGAACAATTTAGTTAACTTTACCTTAAGGAAACTTAACTTATTACTATGGCCTTGACTTTTGTTCTGACTTCCTCGTGAGGTATCAGTCTGTCAGCAGGGACATGTTTGTAGCCCAAGGCCAGGTAACAAATTTATAGTTCTCTCAAGTACTAGTAGCAAAACTTTTTTCATGTATTTTCTGACCTGTAAAATAAACTGAACTTCCAAAAACCAAGTAATATAAAGTTTATATTCTATTTCCTAATACAGCTTTCCGTATTTTTTTCACTCTTTACTTCTTTGTCAACAGAAACAGTGTACAAATCTTTCGATGTCAACTACCCCCACAAAAGAAGTTTCATTTGGAGTCTAGAAAATGAGTTGCCATGGCCTCATGATCAGGTTAGGCTGTGACTTGCAGGGTTGGACAAGTCCACTAGCCCTTAGATGTCCAGGGCAAGTGAAAGTGTTGATCAGGCAAGTGCAGGACCTACCCCACTTTTTACAGCCATGACATCAAGCAATGGTCAGCATAGAAAAATAGAGGCAATAATAAGAATTCCATTGCCAGAAGTGACAATGTATGTAAAAGTGACAATTTGAATTTTGCGCAAGTGAAAAGTAGGTGCGGACAAGTAAATTATTTATGTGCTTACCCTATAGGACAAGTGCATGGATTTTATTAAACTTGTCCAACCCTGACTTGTAGAAGTCATCCAGCCTCCATTTGCTTGTAATCCAAGTAGACCTGTTTTCAAACACAGCTTTACGTATCTTTTGCTCGACAAGCTTTACTTTGTTGACAGAAACAGAATACAAGATCTTTGGATACAACAGAACAAATTAAGTACCTTTATTTGGAGTCTAGAAAATGAGTTGGCCTCGGGTGACATGTAGAAGTCATCCGGCCTCAACTTGCTTGTAATCCATGTAGCCCTGTTTCCAAACACAGCTTTCTGTAGTTTTTTCTGTATTTTTTACTTTGTTCACAGAACAATGTACAAAATCTTCAGATAAAAGCAGTTTCATTTGGAGTCTAGAAAATGAGTTGGCCTCGGGCGATGCTGTGCCTTGTAGAAGTCATCCAGCCTCCACTTGCTTGTAATCCAGGTACAAAATGTAGCCCTGTTTCCAAATACAGCTTTCTGTATTTTTTACTCGACAAGCTTTACTTTGTTGACAGAACAATGTACAAAATCTTCGGGTAAAAGAAGTTTCATTTGGAGTCTAGAAAATGAGTTGGCCTCGGGTGACGCTGTGACATGTAGAAGTCATCCGGCCTCCACTTGTTTGCAGTCCAGGTAGCCAAGCCTGGAGATGGCCTTGTACTGATCCGGTACCTCCATCAGACAGTGCAGCGCGAAGGCTGCGCTTGGGTACCGTGTCCGCTTCACCGCTGTGTGGTAGTCCACGAACTGGAAGTTGTCGAACTTCCTCTCCGGCAGCCGGTCGTCGAATTCCTTCATGACCCCCCAGGGGCCGTCCCCGACCCCCACCATGATGATGCTGAGGGCAAAGTTCGACGCCTCGACGATCGCGTCTCTCGTCGGGCCCTCGTCTTTGACCTGCCCGTCGGCGATGATCAAGAGGATGTGGTATCCCTTCTGCTGCTTGACGATGTCAATGGCCTTGTAGATCAGCGGAGCAAAGCTTGTCGGCCCGCTGAGAGTTATCGCCTGCACAATGGCGCTGTAGTGAATCAGAACCTGCTCGTGCCCTTGGCAGGCCGACCCATCAGGCCGGAAGGGAAACACGTCCTTGTCCCTGGTGAGGGAATCTCCGAACCCGAAAACCGGAATCAGGTTGTCCTCGTCCAACGGCTGCAGGGTCTGCCCGATGGTCGAGATGACTTTCTGGTACGGGTTGTAGATCTTCTTCCCGGAAAGCGCGTGCAAGCACTTTCCGCCGAACGTCCTGCGACCCTGCCACTCGTTACTCGCGGTGAAATCAACACCGATGATCAGGTTACAACTCACGAGGCCCGCGGCCTTCATGGCCTTGGTGACCTGCTCGTAGTTGCTGAACTTATCCTCGATGGCCTCGAAGTGGGACATGTCTGCCCGCAGGAGCTCAAACGCGGCGCACAGGCTGTCCCGGTGACCTTTGGCCCTCCTCTTCTCCTCCTCCACCTGAATGAATGAATGAATGAATGGTTTATCTATTGTACAACACACCTTCATTTAAGACATTTTGCAGCCAGCTGGCTGAATGGCATGTTTTTTTACACCAATTCCTTAATACACGCATGGAGTCAAAAGTTATTGAATGAATTACACTTAATAAAACTAAGAATCTTTCAAAACAATACAAATACATCTAGGGACGGAGACTTACAATAATGACGAAAATTGTGACTGGAATTATCCAAGTGTACTAGTGTTAAGCTTTGCTCGTTTAACAGTTTTACGAAGTATGGAATAGGAGAGTTCCTGTAACGGTTGGTTTTGCATCGTACTGTTCTGAACAAATCCGAGTTTCTCGGGACTTGTTCAGAACACACACAGAACAAACACAGAACACACACAGAACACACACAGAACACACCTCCTTCTCTGTCTTGGGCTTGTAGTGGTGGAAGAGGACCATCATGACAGTGAAGGCACCGATGAACAGAACGAGAGACAACATGGAGACGTAGCTTTCCGACACGTCCACCACGTACAGAACATTCATGACGGCCGCTAGGCGCGAGTTGGGGGCGGTCTTCACACGGTGGGTACTCTCGTCTCAGTCACAACAGTCTGCACCAACACTGTTGGCGCCCATGTTGATGATCTGCACCAAAAGAGATTGGATAGTAAACAGAAATCGCCACTGATGCATGTACAGGCACACTGAAAGTCCAGCCTTGAAAGCTAGGCGTGAGTTTGGGACGGTCCACACACGGAGGGAACTCTCGTCCGAGTCACAACACTGGGATGGACACAGTTACCATGGCAATATCCTTGTTGTGTCAGGTTGCTATGGCAACATGGTGAGTGGCAGGCTGTTCAGGCAACATCCCATGTTGATGATCTGCAACAAAAGAGTACAGATTGGTTACACATGTGTCACTGATGCAGGTGCAGGCCCGCTGGAAGTCCAGCCTTGATCGCTACATTTTGATCCGCTACTAAAGCTTGCTACTCTGCCAGCTGTAGGGAATGTTAGGAGCAAACAAGACTCAGCTATATGCTAGCTTATACAAAAATCCTGCATGGAATTCCTGAGAGATTATGTCATCCAAAGAATTGACTTCGTATGGCCTAAATGGTCATCTACTGCATGTGACTGCACTTAGATAAATCCAATGGTTTCCACATATAGACAAGACCAATTTGTAACAGGACTAACATTGTTACAAGTCATAAATTATCCTGGACCAGCTGTCATATCCTTGTGTCACATTCAGACTGTAACAACATCAGTGGTGTAACAACATCAGCGGTGTACCAACATCTACTGCCTTCACCCGCAATAAGGTCACCTTGCGACAAACATCAACACTAATAAATGTCAATATTGTAGCCAGTGGACATGTAGCCAGTGGGAACATACTGTAAGTGCAGAAACTTTTGCGGTGGATTAATGTTCGCGGTTTTCACGGTGGCCACTTCACCGAAAACTTAAAACCACCGCAAACATTTTTCCATGGCAGTAAGAGACTACAGTGCATGGTGCTACCGTGAAATTAGAACCACAGCGAAAAGTCCTTTTTCCGGCTACCGTGAAATCAAATCCCCGCGAACTTAAATGCATTTACAGTACTTGCCTAGCCTAATATTACAATATCACAAACAGTTACTACATTTACAGGACTCCTTGCTAAATCAACACTTTGAATGACTGCAACAGACCAGGAACCAAAACATTGCTACATCCCAGACACATCCTGTAACCCGACCCCTCCCCTACAGTAGTGGCTACACCACAATAATTGGTTACAGTGTAGCAAACTGTGCTGTCTGTCTGGATACAGTTGGACTCAGCCCAAGCCTGGAGAATCAATGATGGTGCTCAGTGAAAACAAACCTGCAATTGATGAGCTGGTGCTGTCTGTATAAATGTCTTCAAGACATTTTTCACGACAGCTTATTGGCAACGATTTGTTTACTACAGGATGTTCTTCAACTGAATTGTTTATAAAGAGAACCCCTTGTTCTTTAAGTCTTGGATAAGAATTTAATGTTCACCTTGTACATGTACAACAATCATCTTGAGAATCTGACAAGTACTCGCAAAGGCTTCATGAAATACTTCTTCTGGAGAACTTATTGATTCTTAAATCTAAGATTGTGGGTTCTTACGTTGGGTGAAGTGTCTTGTGTGGTAGTTTAGGTAGGGTGATTGCAGCAAATCCATCTAAGACTATGTCAAGCTGATGCTTACAAAAAACTGGAGACTTTGAAAAATAATGACAAGTTGTCCTCCAAATCTAAAGTCTTGATAAAACTGCCGCCCAAAATGAGCTAATTTCCGGCCGGAGCCTGTAACAAATGTTCTCCTCAAATGGCTCCTCTGTCAAGATGATGTTTTTCTGGCTCCTGCTTGTTGATTACGTACCGAAAGACTAACTCAGTAAACTAGGCCCGCAGTATGAGAAAACTGACTGAATATATTATGTCAGGATAGAGATTGTGATCCGGTACCCATTCTACAAGTAAAAATTCTTGACTTGACTTGACTTTATTTGAATCCACAACTAGCTTTACATTTTCTATTAGCTATTCTTCCTGTGGTCCTAACATAACGTCATAAAATACAATGTACATCAATACAATATCACTGTATGTGATGACATAACGGAAAAAACTACAAAAATAATCACACTAGAATTACATCAGATACATCAAACTTCTGCAAAATGAGAGAATATAAAAGTTCATGCAGTAACCATCCTATTCAGTGGTGAGACATACGGTGACATGTTTCCTTTCTGTATTGCATGGTTCTAAGTTGATGGAGTTTGTTTTTGTTGACTGTGTTTGGTAACGACTGTAGGCTGACATCCAGATTGGACTGTTGATACGGAGGCTCCAATCAGCATGCTGGTAGTGTGTTAGGCTGGCCCCCCATTTAATGTATAAATCCTGGGCTTCAAGTCAATTCATTTCATCTAGTGTAAAATGGATTGAAGTTGAAAAGTTCTGTCTTTCAAGCAAAAACTTCACAATGTGCAGACTCTGGTTGGAATCTCTACCAGCAGAATTTGATGTTCTTGCAGTAGGATCACAATTAGGTTGACAGCACAGACTGTAAAGTTCAGGAAAGAAAAAAACTTTAGTCCTTACAAGACCTTGACCTGGAAAAATGTTTCCTGTGTTTGCTGTGTCAGTCGTGAAGAAATCTGGGAACATGGTAGGTAGGGATTATCTTGAAGTTCTGGCCAAAATTCCAGACTTAGTAGTGCAACAAAGTTTAACATTTATTCTTCATTAGTTACATGTAGGACAAAAGGCCAGGGTTGGCAGTTTTTTCCAGGATCTGTTGGAAAACAGGAAACACAACATTTTTTCCTAGGCCTGGACTGTTAGATGAACAAAAATGGTCCTGATAAAAGCCGAGACGTCAATCAACAGCACCGACACCATCGCCTCAGGCTGGCCAAACATCAAAAATTCATCACAGTTACAGAGTGTAATGGAGTTTGCAACATTACACACAGACAGCAGGCATGTTTTCCTTGATCTTTGATACTTTATTCACTCCATTACCCAACATACGTAATAAATTCTTAAGTAGCTAAATCCTTTGGGACCTAAAATCAAGGACATAGATACCACAAAAAACATGCATGTACTTAATATATATATACAACTAGTATTTATCAAAATCTGACTGCAACTCAATCCTGGTTGACCTCAACAACAATAGACCTTGTAGGCTGTTATAAGTCAATTCAAGGGATTGTGGCATCCCTTATCTAAAGTAGTCAACAATGTCAGTTTGATGTACAACTGAAATATCAATCTTGCGACCTCTGTTACACAATAAAATTTTTATGAAGTACATTTGTACATCAGGCATATTTTCCTTGATATGATCCCAACTCAACCTTGGCTGACCTCAATGCAATAATGAGCTCAATAGGCTGGTCTGATACAACTCTGGGGATCATGGCAACCCTCTGTTTTAGAAAGCAGCAATGTCAATTTGATGAAGAATTGAATTCTGTTACCCATGATTTACGATCCTTAGGATTTGGTGAATTGACATGTTTTGGTTAGCTGTACTTGTATTGAATTGTTCTGCCAGTTCATTCTAGTGATGCTGAAGAAGAGTGATGGATGTCACTAGAAACATCCAATAGTGAATCTTTGTTTTCATCCAGTTGTAGAGATAGAATTGTATTCAAATATTGTTTAACTGGATGTCTAACCTTCATATTAAATGTATCTGAGACACATTAATCAATGGTTATTAAGTGAAATGGAGCCATTTTTCTTGATCTGACTGTGACTCATCTTTGACTGACTAGAACCAAACAATGAAGTCTAAAGGCTGTACTAATACAATTCTGGGATCACAGCACCACTTATTAGAAAGAAGCAAGGTCAGGTTTGCATAATTTAACTTATTTGAGGAAAATTTTGTGCAAAAGATGGGCAAAATTTATCAACAGAACCTGTTTTGGGTTTTGGGTTTGGTGAAAAAATCAAATTGAATGTGACATTAGATTTATCTCTTGTTTTGTAAATCTTAAGTTATATTGCAAATTCACACTCAAGCAACTTGAAAGGCATCTTATTTGAAATGGAACATTAAGTCAAGATTCACTCTGAGCCACTGAGACTGATCTTTTAAACATCTCTCCCAACTTTCTTTCAACATCGTTATCAGCACCAAGGACAGGGACTGCTGATGGGAAACTGTGACATTCAACTCAGAGAAAAAAAGGAACTACTGTGACATTCAACTCCTATTGAAAAGTCATCTCCACTTAGTTATATTACTGAGTACTCTCCAGGGAAAAGGGAAGTTTCTTTCAATAACATTATCAGCACTAAGGACAGGGACTGGAAATTGTGACATTTAACTCTGAGAAATTAGGACTAACGCTATAGAAATGTCATGATCAGAAGCATTTATAATATGTTCATTTCCTTCATTACTGAACATTCTAAATTACCATTTAGCTAGCAGTGAAGGTGGAAAGGGTATGTTACCCCATAAGGGGTGGCACAACACCTTATGACTCTACTGCTACTACATTTGTATTACTATTATTAAGGTGGAATAAAAGTGTTGAGAAGAAAACTGGACTCTGACTATATTCCCCCCCATGAAACTTTGTTTTTACAAACTTGAATGTGCACTGTTGATCTTCTAGTTCATCATTATATTCTATGTCTGAGATCCAAAATATTCCATTTGTATGGCTACACTAGAGATGTAACGTTATAATCAAGATATAAATGCAGTCACATGCATACATTGTGAAAATTCTTCTACCCCAATCCAGGCAAACTGAACATTTTTCTTGATGAACCAACTCTTGTTACCTTACCTTGTGTACTGCCACTGCTGTATCCTAGCAACCACACTCAGGACAACAACAAAACCAGCCACTACCAACACCAGACCAGCTGTCCTGCTAGCCTTCAATATTACAGTAGCCAGCAGGGCCCCATAGGAGCTATAACTTTGGGCCTACTCGGTTATTGATTGCACTCGTGGCTCAATCGAGCCTCATACAACACTTTGGCTGCGGTCTGAGAAACCTATCACATAAACTAGGCTGGCAAGACCCCATAGGGGACTGTAAACGTGAGCATACTCATTAATCAACAGCTCAGCCTCCCAGTTTCATCTGGATTCTTGTTGTCAATCATGACAGAAAAAATATTCATCATGCTCAAACTGCAGCATGAAATATATGCCAGCATGGACCCATAGGAGCTAAACCCCTTTACCTGGTCGTTTAATGAACATTGACTTCCCTGAATGACTAAGGCGTCTGAAGTCGTTAATCATGCAGGAGAGGTTGGGGTTGTGTGGCCTTCATGGGTGAGTAACCTCCCATTGAAAAGTCCCCTCCACTCAGTTAGATTACTGAGTACTCCCCAGGGACAAGGGAAGCTCCATTTTGGTTCTGTTGTGGTGGCAACAAGGGGAGAGTCATTCAAGATTACTGTTAATTAAGGTGACAACAAATGTAGACCAGTCACTCTGAATTAGAATGGATTCTGGAAATTGTAACAAATGATGCTTTTTTCATTACAAAAATGGCACTACATGAACTACATGAGGCATTATTCAATTTTGAAACATGTCCAGAATTTTTTTCCTGATTAATGATAGGCTTGGGGTACACAAATTTCAGGTCACCATGAGATTTAACGGACTGCGATCATTATACGGCAACCTCAAAGTGGATAAAAAGAAGTATTTCAAAATGTAAAAATCACTAAAAAGAGGGTAAAAAGCCACTGAGACAACCACATAAGATCTAGAGAGGGACTGACAACAAAAGAAAAGATCTCCATATCCTGAATTTACACAGCGCTAATCAAAAATCAGTCTGCTGGCAAAATGCCATGAATTCTCCACCTCTACGTGCAAGCATGTCTAACCTTAAGCCTTGGCTAATGGGGAACGACAGACATACCGGATACCAGATAGGGAGTAAAATAACTTAGTGAAGACCTCTAAAATATCTTAATCAACGTTTGTTCACCTTTATCCGAAGGGTAACCTATATCCATTATAAATAAAAGTATGGTATTCTGGGGATCATTAAGTCGATGGAAGGTAGTTTCGCATTGCAATATTTTGAAAATGTTGACATTTGAAACCCAAGCCGTTGACCTGAAATCTTTAAATACCCGTTTTTTTAAAACAACGAATCTAGGTTTAAGGTGAACTAGCGTTACACATTTTTGCTCAAGTCTATATCAACGTTATGATAAATAAGCTAGTACATTTTTTTAAAACTGGAAAGATGCAATTTATTCCCCCTTAAGTTATGCCAGAAAGCAGCTGCTCAAGCAACTGGATATGATTTTGGAAACGGTCAGACATTTCAGATAGCATCGACTAAGTTTAGTCACTGACACTCTGATGGAAAATGGTTTTATAGTTATCCATTAAAAGGAGCTGAAGACAATTTTTTTGAATAATTGTCCGATAGGAAACAAAGCTAAAGTGTAGACAAAGTTGATGCAAACAAGTCAATTTCTGGTGTCTGCATTACATTCCGTTATCCATAGACATACTTTAGTATTGCAACTTATGGTCCTCCCCAAAACAACTGTGACATTTTACCAATAGTCGTGTAAAATACAGCAGGGTGTGACCTTTGGAATTATCAATGTACTGCAGCACACCTGGGAAATTACATTCAGCTGCAGTTGTCTCTGTAATGTCAGAAACATGGCATTGGCTTTTCAATTTATGACCCAAATTTACTACAGTAACCTTTGTAGGAAACTACTATGAACCAATTACTCCAGACTACTGTAAACTTTTGAATTGTGAGGTGAGACAACTAACACTAGTTCACCTTTATTCGCGGGGTAACCTATATCCATTGTACCTAAAAACATGATATTTGGGATATCACTTTGATGGATGATGGTTTCAAATTGCATTTTTCAATATAATGCAGTTTGAGACCACCGCCCATTGACTTGATATCCCAAAATACCCTGGTGTTAAATACAATGGATAAAGGCTACCCTACGAATAAAGGTGAACAAACGTTAGTTTTCTCTGTAATGTCAGAAACATGGCAAATTTACTGCAGTAACCTTTGTAGGAAACTACTATGAACCAATTACTCCAAACTACTATAAACCAATTACTCCAGGCTACTGTAAACTTTTAAAATATGAGGTGAGAGAATTAATTGGTAACACCCAGCTTAAGTAATCTTGACAGCATGAAGATAACTAAAACGTCTTTTAGGCTACTTCCAAACCTCTTTCTCCTGAGGGTAATAACTGTTCTTAAATCAGCATTGTGTGAGTATGACGCACACTGTGCTCTATAGCTGTGTTTGATGTGTACTAGAGCAGGCTATGATGGACCCACTATTACAGCAAAAGGTGTAAATGACACTGTAAGTAATGGTGGCTTGTAGCTCAAGCTATCTCAAGACATTCAGAAAAGGTCTTCAAGTGGTATTTCTTTCTCCTGTGGGTGTGATAGATTACATATCATGTTACTGAGGCAGTGACATAATAAAATTTGGACCATAAAAAGTTAGATGAACTTCTACAACTAGTTTTGAAATGAAATGGCTTAGAATAATTCAAGGGCAATTCTCTGCAGGAAAATTTGAGATAGCTTACCGAATGGCAAAATCAGAATTCACCAGAAGTTTTCAAACCCAATTGTAAGGACTGCCGAGGTACATCCAAACCAATGGAAAGACTTTGTAGAGTCTATAAGCCATAGGAGTAAGCTCACAGAGAGGAACAGGACACCTAGGCACTTGGGCAGAAACCATTATCCTAACACACACCTCACCATCAAGTTCACCAGAGCATGTCGTGACAGCATATTTCTTTTAAGTTCCCCAGCTTGAGATCATTCCAATCAATACCTCGGTATGCTACGTATACCATAGTGTAAAGAATATATGATCTTAATAAAAAAAAAATGATGAAAGCATTGATATTCAAGATACATTCCAATGAGAGGTTCCAATCAGGGCAGTTAATTTGTACTTTGCCTTTCTATTAAGCCTTTCAATTACTTTTTTTATACTGGTTGGTGATAGAATGGTCATCATATAACTGCAGATACACTGTCAGAATACAATCTATATGTAACATGAACACCTTATACAGCCTGGACTGTGTTTTGATGTGCAATGGGTCATGCGATGGTAGCCCATTTCTTAGGACCGTGGAGCTAGCAGATCTCGATAGCAATAAGTTATGGTCTCAAGTTTATGAATGATCACTTGCATCTTTTTTGGGGGGGGATTGTTAGATGGCTTGATATTCTGTTGTGAATTGAAATAAAATTAGGTATTACAAACTGTTGAATCTAATCTTGGTAGGAAATTTTGCATCTCATCTTTTTCATTTGGACCTTCCATGATATTTTTGCTGGTGGTTAATATACAAATGTCATTGTCAAACAGAACATGCACAGTCAGAACATACTGTCATGCACATGTAACGCTAGTTCACCTTTATCAGTCGGGTAACCTATATCCGTTGTATTTAAAAATGGTATTGAAAGATATCAAGTTGACGGGGGGTGGTTTCAAACTGCATTATGTTGAAAATGTTACAACTTGACACCACAATTCGACTTTCCTAAATACTGTACCGTTTTTCAGTTACAACGGAATTAGGTTACCCCGCGGATAAAGGTGAACTAGCATTACATGTGCACCATTCCGAGGATGTGCAATGGGGCACACAATGCTAGCCAATTTCTTATGGTGAGCTCACAGCTTGTGCAATCTTGATGGCAATAAGATAAGGTCTCAAGTTTGTTAATTACTACTAGCAGCTTTCCTCTGGGCGAAGTTAGATTGCTTGTGATACTGCTGTGAATTGGAATTAATGGTATTATTGTTGGATGCAATCTTGAGAACAAATTGGAATCTCATCTTTTTCATTTGAACTTTCAATAACTTTTTCCCTGGAGGTAATAGAATTCTCATGGTATGACTGGAACTAGTACTACCCAGTCAGAACAGTCATGTATGGTGAATAGATCACAGTACGTAAGGTCTGTACCCTGTATAGCTGTGTTTCAATGTGTATTGGAGCATGCAATGTCAGCTAAGACAACTTAGCTTGCACCTTTTTTTGCAGTCTTTACGGCAATGATATGAGGTACTTGCAGCTTTTAGTGGAGGCAGTAGTAAGATTGCTTATCATATTGGTGTGAATTGAAATTAATGGTATACAAACTGTCAAATCCAATCTTGCAAGCAAATTTGCACCTTATCTTTTTCATTTAGACTCTCATCAATGACTTTCCCATTGGTGTCAGTGGAATCCTTGTATACACAGTCTAAGTAACCTCATTTTGCAGTAGATGTAACGCAGTTACGTGTACTGCATACCGCAGCTGTGGTTCAATGTACAATAAGGCATGCAATTACCATACAGTCCATCTCTAAGACCACAGTCCACAGACTGTGCGATCTTGAAGGAAAGGAGATGAAATCTTAAGTTTGTTTATTAGTTCTTGCACCTTTATTAACGGCATCGCATACAAGGGATGGGTGCTGGTACCGTGTACCGGAACAAACCATTTTTTTCTTGTTGGACTAGTCCAAGATAATCAGACCTGATTTTGGACTGATTAGAAAATGACCAGATTATATTGCAGGCGTTCCCATGTTCACTGTTGGGCTAATAAAATGACAAGAGCGAAACAGAGTAGAGTTTTTAGTAATATCCACAGTCAAACTTGGTCTCAAAACATACACTAACCACTTTTAGTCCAGCCCAAAATTTCAGTCCCTATAGACACATGTAAAAGATGATGACATGGTTATTGTGGCCGCCACCACCCGGAGTTCAGGACGATTTTCTGTACCATTACGCTTAACAGGCCACTGATTAGACACATGCCCTGTGTCAGGACCCCAGCAGCTGTTTAATCAAATAATGTACTGGGTACTACATATGTAAGAAGTTTATTGTCTTCAACTATATTTTCAGCACCAAGAACAGGGATTGCCAACAGGAAAAAACTGATTTCAGTCAGACCTAATTATCTGCACTCTCACTCATGACAGCAAGGAGACCTGAGTGGGCTTGGAACGGAACTTTTTAATGTTCAGATTTCAGAAGGGTGACCAACCACGAGGTGGGTGGGCGGGCATAAAAAAGGAACTCTGCGATCTACGTCTCTTAGACACTTCACACTCGAGACAGAATGAGTCACGTGAGCCAGAGGGCAGAGGTCATGGCTCGTGCGCACTAAATTATCTGATTTGCGCATTTTAGCCCAAATCAACACGTTGTAGTAATCACTCAACGACTTGAATGTAAAGTAAGAGTAGACAGGTGGTCACTGAAGACGGGATTAATAATATTGCTCGGGTCAATGGGAAAACATAAGGGACTATCAAAGGTTGGCATGGTGGCCGTCATGCAGAAACAAATTTTGAAAGGTTCAAACAAAATTCGCTCATCTAATGCCCCTTTCTGAACAGTTCAGTTCAGTTCAGTTCAGTTCTTGCTGAACTTCCTCCAGAAATAGCCCACACCACCACATGTATTCCATGCATGCTACTATAGATCATGAAATGTTTATCTAATAATAGGTTTTTACCTGTTTTAAGTGGCCTCTCTTTGCTACAAATTCATGACACCCACAATCGTGCATTTCTAATGTATCATTAACATGAGTTCACCTTTATCTGTGGGGTAACCTATATCCATTTTTTCTAAAAAAAGTTTCTAAGGACATCAATTCAATTCAAGGGATGATGGTTTCAAATTACAATATTTTCTAAATAATGCAGTTTCAAACCAGTCTTCTTAGGGAATTGATATCCCAAGACATAGGTTACCCCGCGGATAAAGTTGGACTCACGCTACTGTACTGTTACCATAGAATTGTTTAAAAAACATACTTCAAAAAACACAAATTTTAAAGCCTTGTAACTTTTACAGTAAAATAAACTCTGCAAAGAATTTATGGATACTTTTGTAGTAATAAAACCTGCAGTTTGACCCCAGCTGCTGTAACCCAACCCTTTATGAGACAGCATCACCAAAATAGCTGTCTGTCTTCCAGTCATGGGTTATTGGGGAGAAATGAACCCAGCTGCTTTATGGCTGTATTGTTATGATCTAGATTTAAACCACAGGGCTATACTAGGTGTCAGAAAAAATAAAACCTTTGTTGTACTTATTGTTTTTTCTTATCCTGGTAATCAACATCAACTCTTATAATTCCACCAGGTGCCATAATACCACCACCAGAGAAAAATACGTGAATTCAAAGTTATTTGAAGTGAAGTAGAAATGCAGCATCAGTTATCTTGATGATGGTACACAGTTTAGATATTTAGGTGTAAGACAATGTTGAGAAGGCCACTATGACAATGTTTTTTTTTATGTGGCAGTATTATGCCACCCGGTGAAATTATGACAGTTGATGTAAAGGAATTTAAGGATGGAGGCTCTCAAAAGTAAGGTTTGTAGCTAGGTTTAACTTTTGTACCCAATTCTTGCTTAGGAGTACTTGTGCACTATTTCCAATTTAATTTTGATCCCTACTCACTTACAGTACAGCATGGTGAGCCAAAATCTGCCCATCTGCAGACAGGCCAAAGTCATGGGCGATTGGACAGATATGAGCCTGTGCCTTATGGTTGTATTGATTCAGTTCTCTGGACATCCGATTCATCTCCGTGGTAACGTGACGCCTCAATACAAGCGCTGAAGGCGAGCATACCATCTTAAACCTTTTAAGTTGAAGGTTTCAAAAATGGGCAAATTTTTTTGTGGCAAAAACAAACTCCTAATGCTTTTTACAGCAATGCATGTGACGTATAAAGATATGAAGAATAATTCTTTATGGCTGTATTGGTGCAATTCCTTAGATATCAGATTCATCTCCGTGGTAATGTAAGACCTCAATACAAGCGCTGATGGAAAGCATACCATCTTAAACCTTTTAAGTTGAAGGTTTCAAAAATGGGCAAATCTTTTTGGTGGCAGAAAACAACTTCTAATGCTTTAGACAGTGATGCTAATATGATGTATTGTTTTGTTGGAAAGATATGAAGATATGACTCCTTTCTTTATGGCTGTATTGGTTCAATTCCTTAGATATCAGATTCATCTCGCTGGTAATGTGATGCTTCAATACAAGTGGTGAAGGGAAGCATACCATCTTAAACCTTTTAAGTTGAAGGTTTCAAAAATGGGCAAAACTTTTTGGTGGCAGAAAACAATTTCTAATGCTTTAGACAGTGATGCTAATATGATGTATTGTTTTGTTGGAAAGATATGAAGATATGACTCCTTTCTTTATGGCTGTATTGGTTCAATTGCTTAGATACCAGATTCATCTCGCTGGTAATGTGATGCTTCAATACAAGTGGTGAAGGGAAGCATACAGTCTGAAGCCTTTCAAGTTGAAGATTTAAAGATGGGTGATTTTGTTATTAGTGTCAGAAAATGCTTTAGGCAGGAACACTCATGAGGTATAGGACTGTTGGAAAGATATGAAGATATGAATTACCTTTTTCTTTATGACCATATCGATTCCATCTCTTTGTTATCAGATTTATCTCTGAGATAACATAACACCTTCAATCTGAGTGGTGAAGAGGAACCAGGATAGACATTTCAATGATGGGTGAGTTTATTTTTGGTGTATTGACGGCAGAATCCAATTCTTAATGAGACTTGTGAGACATGCAGAAGCTTTGGCAGATGCGAAATACGCAATCATATGATCTTAAGGACCACCAACATATGCCACAGTGGCCAGATGGTCTTTGATCAAATGGTCCTTACTACTGTAAAATGCAGAAATGTTTGTGGTGGATTAATGTTCGCGGTTTTTGCGGTGACCGCTTCACCGCTAACTTAAAACCACCGCGAACATTTATCTATTATGGTAATAGACTGCAGTCTATGGTGTTACCGCGAACTTAAATCAACCGCGAAAAGTCCCTTTTCTGGCTACCGCGAAATTAAATCCCCGCAAACTTAAATGCATTTACAGTTCTTACGCGACAACTGTACAAGCTACAATGTATGTCATCAGCACATTTGAAAAAATCCTACAATGCTAGTCTACTACGTATACATAACAAGCTACAAAATATCATAGATAACATAACAATATTTACATCATAATGTATGGAAGATTTGGTGTCAATTTTAGAGGGTATAAATTGACCTATGATCAAAATAGATTTTATATACTGGGAGCATAATATCATTTATCATGCTCAAATCATAATAACATTTATTGTTTTATCCAAACTAGCATTTTCACCAATAGGTTAGAAATTTAGATGGTTTCAATGGTTCTAAAGACTCACCCAAACATCAGTTCCTCAGCCTTCATTAGTTTAACCTGATGTGGTCATTCTCTGTTTCCAACTCCTGCAACACTTCCCTGGAACAGAATGAATACAGAAACTTTTACTTTTACTTTATTCAGATTCACAATTAGCTTGATAACATACAAGTACAAACTCTGAGTCATTGTCAAATGTGTGTGTCTACTGCAAGAAGCTGAACTCACTGCATTTTAGCACCAAGGACAGGGATTACTCTAGAAACAATGTGTATCACAAAGAAAAATTTGAACTACAAGGAGAGACTATAACTTGATAATAACAAAAGCACATTGACTGAACAGACTAACCTGCACTCATCATATGGCTTGTAACTTACTTGTATTCTAGAGAACTGCACAACCTTATAGTGTGCCATTACCTCATTGACAAGAGAACTGTCTCTTTAAGCCAAAAAGCAGAGAAGAAAGCGTACCACAACCCCTGGACTCAACGGACAGCACCCGGCATAGGCACACTGAACAGAATGGTTGGGAGCGCTAACAGAGATACTGAACTCACTGCATTTTAGCACCAAGGACAGGGATTACTCTAAATAATGTTCACCACAAAGAAAAATTTGAACTGCAAGGAGAGACTATAAAAACAAAAGCACACTGAACAAACTAACCTGCACTCATCATGACCAGCAGCCCTACAGTGTATCATAAACCCTAGAGAACTGCAACAATGTCCAACAGTGTGAAAACCAGGCAACTACAGTCAGGAATAAGAATCTTCAAGCCAAAAAGCAGAGAAGCAAGCTTACAATAACCCCTGCACTCACCGGACAACACCACAGCATACCCACACAGAACAGACTGGTTGGGAATGCTTACAGAAATTGAACTCACGATCACTATAATTTCAGAACCAAGGACAGAGATAACTATGTCGGAGAGTGTTGTAAAATTCAGCATTTTTAGCACCAACATGGATTACTCTTGAAATAATGTTCTCTACAAAGAAAAATTGGAATTACAGGAGAGAGACTATAACAACAAAAGCACACTGAAGAGACTAACCTTGACTCATCACATGGCCTGTAACATACAGTGTATTCTAGAGAACTGCAGCAATTTCCAATGGTGTGAAAACCAGGCAACAACAGTCAAGACTAAGACTCTTCTGGACAAAAAGCAGAGAATCAAGCTTACCATGACCACTGGACTCAGCAGACAGCATCACAACACAAGCACACTGAACAGACTGGTCGGGAATACTTAAAGAAGTTCAAATCACAATCAGTACAATTTCAGAACCAAGGACAGGGACCACTATGTCAGAAAGTGTTGTTGTAAAATTCAGAAAAATTGGAACTACAAGAAAATGCTACCATCAAAACATGGACACTGAACATGTATGCCTCACCTGGCCTCACAACATGACCATCTCCAACACCTGAGACCTGGCATTAATGCAGGTGATGGGCTTAAACAGGTAGGCATGCAGGTAGGTGGGTAATGGGCCTGAACAGTCATTAAGGTAAATCCCTACAGCAGCAACATGTGTGTGTGGGCGGGGTGGCTCTGAACCGGTAACTCCCACGGACACTATCGGGCATAGGCAACTCAACTGTGTGTGTCACACCATATCCAACCATGTAACTCCCACACACACTATCAGGCATAGGCAAGTCAACTGTGTGTGTCACACCGTATCCAACCTGTAACTCCCATAGACACTATCAGGCATAGGCAAGTCAACTGTGTGTGTCACACCATATCCAACCTGTAACTCCCATAGACACTATCAGGCATAGGCAAGTCAACTGTGTGTGTCACACCATATCCAACCTGTAACTCCCATAGACACTATCAGGCATAGGCAAGTCAACTGTGTGTGTCACACCATATCCAACCTGTAACTCCCACACACACTATCAGGCATAGGCAACTCAACTGTCTGGGTCACGGCATATTCAAATCAGCTGCATTTTGCTTTAGTGAGGCAGTTCCATAGCTGTCAGCACCCAGAAGGCCAAGAACTGGGATGGATGGAGGAGACTTGTGCTGGAGGCAACCATGGTCCCTGACCCTCTTGATGAGGATGGGACTAGGTGAGGTGGGGTGAGGCATAACTAGTAAACTACCTGTGATATTATTCTAAGGAACTTGATCAGATGCAAAGGAGTGGTGCCCATCTCCATTTCTTTAGCCCTTGGGTTATTGGTGATTTAATTGGTCATTAAATACATCTAATGTCCAATACTATGTACTGATGGTATAGTACTGTGCTGCAGGTAAAAGGAAATGGATGGACTGTACTCTGATTACTAACCAACTGCCACTTACATTTAAAATCCTCAAGGGAGAAGAAAAACTCAATCATATGTATTAGCTCAAGAGTTTTAGAGGCCAGGTTTTAGACGTGAACTTTGTTGTATGACAATAGTACACAGCTCAATGCATGCATGGCAACAACTATCAATACTTAATACTAATAGTATTAGATGTCCTGTGGCCATATTGGTGTTTATTAATACTTGCTGTTTATATGCCTGAACTAAATCTAACTGTGTATGAATGTACAATAATCAAAGTTTATCGTTATGATTGAAGTCATTTTCTAATAGTATGAAGTAAATGTCAAGACAGGGCAATGCCAAATACATCCAATTAAGCATCCAGGAGAACCCTTTCACGCCCTCAGGAAGCAATCAGACAAGGCAACGTCAATGTAAACATGGCCGTAGGGTCTGTACTGATGATAAAAGCTTTCTTATTGATCTCCTCAACACCTAATCTTACAGCAGTGCACCAGGAGGCCACTCCGTAGGGAATGGAGCAGGCCATGGAGTCATTACCAACTTCTTAGGTCTAGATTACAGCATTCTCCCAGGACTTAGTATGTAATGTGTTTGTAACAGTATCAAATCAAAGTTTCCTGTACAAACTGTGCCCTTAGAGTGTAAGTGCTCTACAGGCAATACCAACTCAATTTGTTGGTTTTTGGAATTGCAAAATAATGTTGAATTGTAAGATCAAAGTGAACACACAGTCCAAGCAGAAAGTTTTACCTTGGTTGGTCCAGACAATTTCTGTTTCAGAGTGAGTATAATCAGTTTTCCTTCTAGCCCTTTATTTTTTATAGTAATTGTTGCTGAATTCTTATCACACATGAATTTACAACCTATATAGTAAGGAAATGAATATTTGTAGGATAACTTTGAGTTGGCATTTTCATTTCTGGCTGTTCATAACACACTTCTGGATCCATTCTTTTCAGATTTCAAGATTCTATTTCTTACATCTTTCACATACAGTGCAAAAACCAAGGAAATGACTTGATGTTGCCAAGATGAGTTGCCCCTTGCCCATACCCAGCCCAATGCTGTAGTCTGCACATGTCCTCTGGCTTGTTCCACCATCAAATTACACCCCTGAACGTGCTCCGGCATTTCCTCTACACCAGCCAAGGTTTCCTAATGTCATGTTTCAGGTTGAACATACTATGAATAAATTTGTCTCATCTGTAGTATGTGTTTGAGGAACATTCAGGACCATGATACAGCACATTCTTGAGAAATACTGAATTTCCCTTTTCAGCGTGCAAAATACCCACTTGCACATTGCAACCACTTTTTGCTTGGTGCAACTTACTTCTAAACTCAGGTTGCACAGGGTGCAAGTTAGATTTTGAGCCTCAGAACTCGATTTTGTTGTCAATTTACATGGAAGAAATAAATGGACTGAGGCAGCTCCGTTTCATTTCAGCCAAACATGTAACCTTTTTTCCGAAATTAGTGAATTGTAGATGGTGCAACTTGAAATTCAGTTGTGCAACCTAGTTTTTGCCCTGGTTGCACACAACCTGGCTCAGAAAAGTATTTTGTACACTGCTTTTTCTTAGTGACAGTATCCTAGTTAAAGAATGAATTGGGAGTGTCTCCTATGCCAACTTCATTCTGTGACCATACCAACAGGATGCTTCTACACTATATGGACAAGAAATGAAAAATTGATCTCTGCATTCCCCCATGTTACCATTCTTCAAAACCAATTGGAGATTTCCAGATTTTATTATATACTAGCATAATCAACCATCTTAACAAGATGTGGCCAAAATAACATCATTTTTGCTGGCAGAATTCTTCTTTATTGGGCTGACATTATTAGTTCTTTGGATGCAAATTTCTAGAATTCTAGAAAATCATCAGCCAATCAGGTATGTCAGACCTTACTGTCATCACATATTAGAAACAAGCTCACAGACAAATACTTTTAGAAAGCCACACAGACAGATATGTAAACGTTGCAACAACAATACCTTACCTGGTAAGCAATATAAATTCTGTACCATAAGGTAATACCTTAGCACTGCTGATGGATAAGCTGTCAACAAGAGACTCTTTTTGCACAACCCTTACTTTATTACACTGACACTACATTATTAGTTTTATTTGGCAATGTTATGTATATGTTGCATTCCTTTGTATTTGGAACTGCATCATAAATAAATTCTAATAACGCATTACATAATGTCAATAGTTTACATTTGTGACCGTATCTGAACAGAAAGCAGCAAAAAATGAGCTGCAGTACATTGTGAACCAATAAGAATTCAATTGTCATGAGGAAGGTTACAGACGGTCATCGTAAAGTTGGTGTAATAAAGCAAGGGTTGTATAAAAGAGTCCCTTTGAGAGACTTTCTTTGAGAGAAAATTCTCCTGTCGATTAGACAGATGAGAAGGCAAGCCGGCATTTTGCCGTTGGGTTCGGCAGCCTGTTTGCCTGATCTGCACTGAATTTTTATGGTGAAGGAGGTGTGTGCAATTCCTTTTCCACCCTCTCGTCTACTGGAGCACTAAGTCTCACAGGGGCAACTGTATGCCACGTGTGAGGCGGCTCCAGCAGATGCTGCTTTGTTGTTCAGAGTATCCGTCTCCTAGGAGGACTTCCGACCAAGGATGTAAGGGACGTACCAACCCAATGAAACTATTCACAGATGCTACACATGATCCATTTAGCCATTTGGTAAGGCAATAAAGCGTCCCTCTAAGTGCACCACTGACAACATCAATCATACAGTAAGACATAACCCAAATGTCAGAAGCTCGGTGACATTTAGAAAAACCCAGAATTGCCAGGAGAGTTTGGAGGAAATCCTGTAAACCCTGAATTACTTGTCGTGAAATTGTATTAATAAGACATCTGCCTCACTCGTGGCAAGGTGCGGGCAGGCATTGAAGATGTCTGGGTGTGGCAATGTCCTCAACATGCAAATGTTAACTTACTTGATGTCACTAGTTGCTTAAACTTTATTAAATTGTATTAATAAGACATCTGCCTTACTCGTGGCAATGTGCAGATTGATAATGGGTTTCAATTGGCAATGTTGTCTACATGCAAATCTTAACTTACTTGACATCACTGTTGCTGGTTGGTTAATGTGAAATTACATTAATAAGACATCTGCCTCACTCGTGGCAATGTGCAGGCGGACATTGAAGACAATTGACAATTTCCTATACCTGCAAATCTTAACTTACTTGATGTCACTTGTTGCTTATACTTTATGAAATTGTATTAATAAGACATCTGCCTTACTCGTGGCAATGTGCAGATTGAAGATGTATGGGTTTCAATTGGCAATGTTCTCTACATGCAAATCTTAGCTTACTTGATGTCACTGTTGTTGCTTGGTTTGTGAAATTGTAGTATTAAAAAATAAAGACATCTGCCTCACTCCTGGCAATGCAAGGCAAACATTGAAGATGTGGCAGTATGGGTTTGATTATTATCCTCTACATGTGAAACTAAACAATGTCATACTTGATGTCACTGTTGGGCTTGGTTTGTGAAATTATGTTAACAACTAAAGACATCTGCCTCACTCGTGGTAATGTTCTGGCAGAAATTGAAGATGTGGCAGTATGGCTTTGGTAAAGTCCTCTACAAGTAAAACTGAAATTAGTTGATGTCAATGTTGCTTGCTTTGTGAAATTACAATAACAAGACATCTCACTTGTGGCATTATGAACAAGCACAGATTTGCAGGCAGAGGTTGTTGTGTTCAGGTTGTATGAGTTTGGTAATGTCCTCTACATGTAAAACTAAACACTACTTGCTGTACGACGGTTGTGCTTGTGTTGACCAAAGATCAACACAATGACCAAAGAGGGAAAGAATCCTCGTGGACGCCCCCATAAGAGACATAACTGACTACATAAGGAAAGACATACACTTCCTCAACCTACACAGTGACAACCCAAATAATAGTGGACACTGGCGAGCTGTCATCAAGCCGCCACATCTACATGCAAGTACGTCTAACCCTCGCCTGACGGGAAACAACAGACGTTAAACCGGATAGTGATGTAACATGTTTTATTGCAAATTCATGCCCATGGGGCTAATTGCAAAAGAAGAATAGTGAGTGAATGAGTCAACCAGAGGTTGAAGATTGTTTGAGTCATGAATCATCATTCAGGCCATTCCAGGATTTGAACCTTAGGCGACTACAACCAACGAAGAAACACAAACAGCAAGATATGCTTCATCTTTAACAGTGATTCATCTTCTATTCCATACTGGTTGAAGATACATAAAAGGCTTCTCAGTCAAAATTCTTTAAGGTTACTTCAAGGCACGGCTTGATAAAAGAGCTTAGAACACAAAAAAGTCCAGAATCAAGCAACAAAAAACATAATTCTTCCCATGATGAATGATGGCTCCCTCCAGCATTTTGTTAACAACAAAAGATCCAATGTTGAATAAACTTCAGAGATTTGACAAGCAATTTTTCTTCCTTTGATCTTTCAGCAGGTTCTGAGTCCATCTCCAAGGATCTGCCCTCCACAAGAATCATCTTTAAGGAGGATTCATCTTAAAATTTGCTTCCAGGGGAATCAAGAAAAAAGCTTCTCATGATCCTTTAATGTTACTCAGGGAAGTTATGCATGATGATAAAGCAATATAACACGATAAAAGGTGACCAAACAAAACCGCAGTTCTGTCCGAGATGGCACCCTCTAACCATCCTAAACTAACCATTAAACCCAGGAGATTTTCATTCCTATCAGGCAGTTTTTGTCTCCTTCTGTGATCTGTTGACCCTACAGCAGGCTGTAAGTTTGTCCCCAAGGATCTACCATCCACAGGAATCTAGTTCATTCTTAAGAACCATTCATCTTCCATTCCACTTCTAATATGGTCATTGGCCCAGACAGGCCCAGGGAATCATTATTGACATTTTTTCTCCTGTTGAGACTACAGTTGGTTGGAATTCATCCCAAAGATATGTTCTCTATGAATCTGGATCTTCTTTAATTAGTAATGTTGGCATTTGAGAGATGTAAAAAGCTACTCTCCTAACTCTCCTCCAGGGTAGCTCAAGAAGTTCAGTTCATCTTTAAGTTTGATTCATTCTTGCATCTATAACATACCAATGTATTTCGTTTTTGGGCTGAATTCACCCACGTGGGTCTGCTTTCCACAAGATGTGGCCATTCTCTAAGAATGATTCATTCCTGTCTGAGGCGACTCAAGAAAGAATCTAAATCTTCTGGTGACCTATGAAGACCCCCAAGAGTCTGTCTTCCATAAGAATCTCGTCAATCTTTAAGAATGATTCAATTTTAGTTATTTTACCTGAAAAGGGTCAGAAAATGAGAAATTGTTCTGGGATGACCCTTGCTGGCTCTGGGATGACTAATCATCCTCAAAGCTCTGATTTCCACAAGAATCTGGCATGTCTTTTATCAAATGATTATTCATCCCAATCTATGGAGGCTCTTCTAGCGACCCTTGCACACAGCAGGCTTTAACTTCATCTGCAAGGGCCTACTCTCCACAAGAATCTGGTCAGTCTGCACAATGATTTACCTTCAGGAAGCACAAGAAAGTTGAGTTAAAACTCTTCTAGTGATATTTGCCTACAGTGTGCTTATACTTCATGCTCATAAGGTCTGCTTTCAACAAGAATCTTTTCTTTAAGAGTAGAATCATTCTTTCACCTAAGAAAGCTCAAGAGATCTAAGGATCTACCGGTGACGTATGCTGACAACAGGCTTACTTTGTCCTGAAAGGTCTACTTTCCTTAAGAAGCTGGTCTTACAAATGATTTATCTTTGCATGAGAAAGCCCAAGGGACTTAAGACTCTTCTGGTGACCTATGGGTGAATAAGTCATTTTCACTTAAGAAAGCTCAAGAGACTTAAGAATCTGACGGTGACATATACAGATGACAGGCTTACTTTGGCTTACAAAGGTCTACTTTCCTCAAGATTCGGTCTGTCTTCACAAATGATCTTTGAGTGAGAAAGGGTTTAAGCTCAAGGGACTAAGACTCTTCTCGTGACCAATGCAGACCCCTGGCTAACTTTACCCCCAAGGGTCTGCTTTCCATAAGAATCTGGTCAGTCTTTCACAATGAGTCATTTTTACATGAAGAGAAGCAGGAAATGAGAAAATGTTCTCAGTTGACCTTTCCAGGCTCTGGGATGACTTCATCCACAAAGGTCTGGTTTCAACAAAAATCTTCTGCGTCTTTATGAATGATTAGTGTCTTTGGATGAGAAAGCTCAAGAGACTTAAGACTCTTCTGATGACCTATACAGACCCCCAACTGACTTTTCCCCCAAGGGTCGGCTTTCCATAAGAATCTGCCAACTCTTTCACAACGAGTCATTTTTACCAAAGGAAAAGCAGGAGATGAGGAAATGTTCTGGTGACCCTTACTGGCTCCCGGACGACTCAAAGGTCTGGTTTCTACAAGAATCTGGTGCATCTCAAGAATTATAATACATCTTCACCTAAGGAAGCTCATGAGACCTTATGATCTACTGGTGACGTATGCAGATAAGGATTTTCTGGTGACATCTGCAGACACCGAGACAGTGTGAAGACTTCATCCTCAGGAGTATTTAAGAGTGTTTCATCCCTACTTGAGAAGGCTCAGTAGACTTAAGAATCTTTCAGTGACCCTGACCTGGAGCAGAATTATTTCATCCTCAAGGTCTGCTTTCCTCAAGAATCTGGTTCATCTGTAAGAATCTAATTAATGATTTACCTTCTTCTAAGAAACCTCAGGTGACTTAAGGATCTTCTGGTAATCTTCGCAAATTGAGGCTGACCTCATATTCCTATCGACCATAGGGTTTGTACATTCTGTCCAGCACCCGAGAAACTACCAGAAGCTTGCAGACTCCAGGACATTGTGATCCAGAGAATCCTTGAGGAGGCTCAGTAGATTTAAGAATCTTTCAGTGACCCTGACCTAGAGTAGGATTACTTCATCCTCATTATGGTAGTTATTTCCTCAAGAATCTGGCCCATCTTTAAGAAAGACACGTTTAGCCACTTCCACGGAAACAAATCATCCTTTTTTCCTCCACAATCCACCTAACAGGAGGAAGTTCCACGCTCAGAGCTTTTTTCCTAGAACAACATCGCTATGGAATAAGCTTCCACGGACTTGCTTCCCCACAGAGTACAGCCTGAAACTGTTCAAATTAAGGGTAAACAAACATCTCTCTTCACAATTCAGTAACGTAACCCAAAACGCTTGAGTGGCTCCACGAGCCTTGTTTTGCGGTGACCTCAAAGTAAATAAAAAAAAAAAAAGAAGCAATTTATAGTTCAACCTCTGCGGAGAGAGCTCTGAGGCAGCTTAAGGATCTTTGGGCAATCTTTACAAGTAGCATCTTTGGAGGTCTGCATTCCTGAAGAATCTTGTTTGTCCTTAAGAATGATTCATTCTCATCCGAGGAAGGCTTGAGAATCTTTCAGAGACGTGTGCAGACTGCAGGAGATTGCGTTCACAGTGCAGGGTTATAAGTCACAACTTCTAGAGCCTTCTGCTCCAGGGCATCTTGGTGTTATCGGTCCGTCTCCATAGAGATTGCCAGCTAAACCCCCTCATCAATCATTTTGTTGAAAGGCAATTTTTTCTAAGACATGACATCGGAGAATTGATTTCTACGGAAGATTGAAGTTATCATTTTTCCTTCAAGAAAATGTCAGTATTCCTCCATCAATCATGGTAATCTTCTTAGGCCACTTGAAGAAAGTTTGTTGTTTCTTGTAAATATAGCAAATGTGGCACAATTGCAAGAGCCAATTTATACTAACTATCACAATACTCTGTTCTTGGCTATTCAACCTGTTTTTTTATTTCTTAAAGTTTGTTATCTTTGCACAATGTAAAAACTATATGAAACAAAATTGTAATAATGGATAAAAGAAATGCAGGAGGTGGAAAGAAGCATGTGAGGCTTAGTGTATACTAGACCCTCCTCCAGAAAGTTAAAGAATTGTGATAAAAAAACTAATTATCCTAATAAGAAACTTGGTAAAAGATCTGGCAAGAATGTCTCACATCATTCAAAATTTTTAAGAATCCAAAATTAAAACTCAACTTAGCATCATACACTTTAAAACTTAGAATTCACAAATTGAAAACTCACAAACACCTTATTTGAACTGGCCCAGCCTAGATGACAGGCTGACTTTGACTTTAAAGATAAGACCACCACAGCAGTCAACCTTGTGTCTGTCCTGATCAAGAGTAGCGGCTCTCAGAGTAGAGTTTGTGATAGAAAGTGTGCCTGCATGTCTGAGATACAGTACTAACAGGTCACCCCTTCTCATTTCATGATGTCCCCTTGGGGATTTCCCAGGTGATTCATGTTAGAAATAAAAAGGATTTTACAATTAATTTTCTGTAGCCTTATGAATTATTCATTTACCCCTACATGATGTACATATATTGGGCTTGAAAATCAGCCAATAATCATTAGGGCCTGTTCTCAAGACTAAAATAGCCAAATTAAAAAGATTAAAATTAAAGAAGAAAGACACCCTTCAAGACTATTAACATAAGAGTCTAGCATTTGTTCACAGGCCTCATTTTCAAACTACAATGTAGTACGTACCTAAAGATTGAGCTTTAAAAACTAAGACAGTTGATCAATTTGTACAATGTATACCTACTGGCATTACCCTCTGACTCTGAAACACTTCATCTTCATCACCATGATTCAAATTACCTCAAAAATAGGCCATCTGCTGTATCTTGGGGAGAATCTTTAATTATTTATGATAGGATAAAAGGAACTTCATGTTCAGCATATTGAAGGGATGTTGTTTGAAATTGATGTGGAAATGCAGCAATAACCGAGATGTTATCTTGCAGCCAATAAATTCCACAGAGACAGAGTAATACTCTTGGTTATGACTTATATGGGTCTACATTTACCATAAAGCCTGACTGAGTGTAAAGTCTGCTTATGTTAGGAAATTCTGATTGAATCTGCAATATCAATAGTAACTCAAACACATGAAATGAAAAATTGTAAGAATATCAAAAGTAATTTCATATCAAATAATTAAAGTTTGATTATGAAATGATAGAGCTGGGAACTTCAGCAAACTAGTATTAGAGCAAAATGCTGTCAAAGCAAGATGTGAGCACATATTGCGAGAAAATTTTACTACAAAATGTCTCATGTGTCTTGCGATAAAACTTATTTTCAGGCAGCCTAAGGCTGAAACTCCACTGAAAGTCTGCTCATCTTTTAATGTGCTATCTACAACAGCAGCAAATGTGAATGCTATGGCAAGTGAATGATGGCACATAGGGCTGGGTATCGGTACAGCGTACCGGTACAAAACCGGTTTTTCTTATTGGACCGGTCCAGAAAAAACGGACCTGAAAAAATTAGGTGGACCGGATGTTGGACCGATTAGAAAATTAACAGTATTGTTTTATCAGGCATTCACACGTTTTGGCGCTTGCAGGTGGAAGAAAATGATACGAGTGAAGTAGAGTAGAGTTTATAGTAATTTCTACCAAGTTTTACAGCCAATTGTACAAGTACACTGTTAACGTTGTAGGATTTTAAAACGCCAGTGTAAGTCTAATACTCCACCAAACAGATTTCTTTGTAGTGAAATGGACCATTGGTATGAGTCATGCTGCATCAGGTCCAGGTTCAGGTCCGGACCTGGACCTGATCCTTTGGACCTGAACCGGACCCGGACCTGAATTTTCTGTACCGGTACCCAGCCCTAATGGCACATGAAAAAGACTTTCCAACACAGAAAAGATTTGAGTTGGATAGTTACTCAAACATTTAAAGTTACTGCTAAATCCAATTTTGGTGTTGAAAACTTTATTCCACCTTGCTTCAGAATGTTTTGGGAGGTATAAGTCCAGACAAATTGCATGCAGGATTAACTCTTATAGTCGAGAAGGAGTGTCTCAAGCAGTAACTTAAGATAAAATCTAAGCAAAGAGCTGAGTAAAACAATAAGAAACCCAGCAGCTGTAGCAAGTGTTCTAAGTGATAACAGAAAATAACTCCACTGCAAGTAGATTATGCCTATAAGGGAAAGTAAAAGTATTGATTATAAACGATCTGTTGATCTGATTTCTTCTGCCAGGAGATGTTTGGAAATCCACAATAAATTCCTTCAGCTTTCTTTCTTCCCCCAAGATCCAATCCTCTAACATTAGAGTACTGATGGATAATGGTGGGGCCTGAACAAAGCAATTTATAGGTTCTTGGATTTATTTTTGGAAACGGACAAAAAAGAAAAATGCCTTCGTCGCGGTAATGTAAATATTTGCATACGCAGCCCAAACTAAAAAAAAGTAACTCTTACAACTGTCTATTAACACTGTCTGCAGTGCAAATTAAATGATAGAAAAAAAGGACAAGACTAATTTGCATTTGAATGTTAACAACATTTACTAAAACTTTGTATGGAGAAATTAAGGAACAAGGCATTTACTAGTATAAAGCACATTCAAGCAATCAGCTAGCTGTCCCAAAAAATCAGTCATTGTCTAGATGAGTCTGTACCTGTACCACTAGATACATGCAAGGGCAGCAAGGCCCCAACTTTGTCATCTTTCCAGAGATATCTTATTGTTATATGGTCTCATAATACAACAAATGTTTACTATTAGTAAGTAAGCATGTATCAGGACTTAGTGATATAACCTGTTTCAATGTCCTATGTTGTCTTACCCTTACCTCTTTTCTCATGAACACAACAAAAAGTGATGATATCAATGAATAAATTAAACAAATGAAACTAAACATGCACTAGTGCTGCAAAGTTAAGGAAACAAGTACTTGTGCTGATTTAGCCCAGTGCTCACTATTGTATATAAGATCCCTGCAGATGTTGGTGCTAAAACCATAAGTCTGTCTGTAGCGCTGGTGAATTTACACCCTGCACTCGTGTTCACTGCTACCTACAGAGTCCTTAATTAAGTACCATCAATCAGACCTGTCCTAGCTTACTGAGGGGTGAAAAGATCCTTTTCTTAGCTGCAAATCCAAATTTTAAGATAACAGATGGTCTGTATTTAATGTTGCAAGTTGAGTATATAAAAAATCATACCTGTCACTTGGCTGTAAGTCCAAGTATTGAGATTACATACGGCCAGCTTTGATTTAAATGCAAGTTATTAAGAATACTACTGCAGCAAATCAAACCTGTCCTAGCTACCTACAGTGTAAAATATCACTCTCCAGGCTGTAAGTGCAAGTTTTAATATAACATACGGTCGGTATCTATCGCAGTAAGTTGAGAATACAATGAATCAAACTGCCCTGGCTTACTTAGGTGTACAAACATCATTTTCGTAACTGCAAATTTGAGTTTTAAGATAACGTATGGTTTGTATTTAATGCTGGAAGTTGATATTACAACAAATCATACCTGTCACTTGGTTACAATTCAAAGTATTAAGATCATATACAACAAAGCTGTCCTAGCTTACTGTAAGATTATAACTCTCTTGGCTGCAAGAGCAAGTTTAAAGATAACATACGGTCTGTATTTATTCCTGCAAGTTGAGAATAAGTCCCAAGTATTAAGATTATATACGGCTGCTCTTGTGCTGAAAGTTAAGAATACTACCAATCAAACTTGCCCTAGCTTACTACAGTGTAAAATATCACTCCCTTTTGGCTGTAAGTGTAAGTTTTAAGATTACATATGGCCAGTATATATCTAATGCTGCAAGTTGATAATATTACAAATCATACCTGTCAACGCTGATGTGCAAAGCATAACTCAGTCGGCAACAAGTCCAAGTTTAAAGATAAACATATGGTCAATATTCCATGCTGCATGTTGATAATACAACATGTATAAGTTAACAAATCATACCTACCCTAGGTTTGATGTATAAAAAACAAATCTTTTAAGATAACATACGGTCTGTATTTAATTCTGCAAGTTTATGATACAACAATTCATACCTGTCCTAGCTTACTGTGAGGCGTAAAAACATCACTCACTCAGGTACAAGTTCTAGTTTAAACTTTACATATGGCCAGTATATTTCTAATGCTGCAAGTTGATAATATAACAAATCACACCTGTCGACACTGAGGTGCAAAAGCATAACTCAGCCGGCTACGAGTCCAAGTTTAAAGATAATAGATGGTCGTTATTTAATGCTGTAAGATGATAATACAACGAATCAAACCTGTCACAGCTAAGGGGTACAAATATCCCTCATTAATGGCTACAAGTCCAAGTTTAAAGATAACATTCGGTCGGTATTCAATGTGCCATGTTGATAATGCAAAATGTATAACAAATCATACATATCCCGGGTTACTGACGTGTCAACACATCACTCTCTTGGCTGCAAGTCTTAAGATAACATATAATGGTCTGTAAACTCTGTATTTAATTCCGCAAGTTTCTGATAAAACAAATCATACCTGTCCAAGCTTACTGAGGTGTAAAAACATCACTCACCCAGCGCACAGAATACCCACTTGCACACTTGCACATTGCAACCACTTTTTGCTTGGTGCAACTGACTTCTGAACTCAGGTTGCACAGGGTGCAACTTAGATTTTGAGCCTCAGAACTCCACTTTGTTGTCAATTTACCTGGAAGAAATAAATGGACCAAGGCAGCTCCATTTCATATCAGCCAAACATGTATGTATTGTACCTTTTCTTCAGAAATTAGTGAATTATAGGTGGTGCAACTTGAAATTCAGTTGTGCAACCTAGTTTTTGTCCCAGGTTGCACACTGTGCAACCTGGCTCAGAAAAGTATTTTGTACACTGTCACCTGGCTACAAGTCCTAGTTAAAACCTTATGGCCGATATTTAATACTGCAAGTCTGTTACTCATATGTTATAGCAGCTTTTCTAAAACTCTATGTAACTATATGGACAAGAAAGATTCTTAAGAGATTCTTCACATAAAACAACAGACTATTTTAATATTAAAATATTACACATTTACCAAAGTTTCTAAAGCTGGGATCTAACTTTTTTAAGCCTTGAACAGGTGGAAAAAACTGTCTAAACATCACATACCTGGCTACAAGTTTAAGTCAAAAGATTACAAATGACTCGAAATACTGTAAATGCAGAAATGTTCGCGGTGGATTAATGTTCGCGGTTTTCGCGGCGACCACTCTACCGCGAACTTAAATCCACCGCGAACATTTTTCTATAAATGTATTAGATCGCAGTCGATGGTGTTACCGCGAAACTAAATCCACCGCGAAAAGTCATTTTCCCCGCTACCGCGAAATTAAATCCCCGCGAACTTAAATGCATTTACAGTATCTAATGCTATGCAAAGGTCTGTTGCTCATTAGTCAAAGCAGCAGTTTTCTTTATAACTGGTCTTCAATCATCTTTAAGGTAATCAAGTCTATTCTACAGAAAAAAAAAAGATTCACAAAGAATACATAGAATATTTTCAATTTTTTCTTTTTCTATCTGCATTCAGCTTCATTAGATAAGATACATTGTCTTCCATCCATCGAATTCACATGAGAAAGTACACGAGCCATTGTCAGTACCATACCAGCAGTTGTTTGGGATAACGTTTCACTGTTATGTTCATAGTAAGGGAATTGTTTTGCTTTTCAAACTAGAATAAAAATGGAATAGCATAAAGTACTCTACACCGATGCAAGCTGTTGTTACCACTTCTGACCACTGTAGTATCTGTCCATAGTGCTGAAGTTATGACCATTCTTTCATAGGATACTTTCCCTACAGTTGACACAGTTCTTCACACCCATTGTCATTGTAATTGGCTAGATAATGGTATGAATGGTTTTGTTGTTAACACAGACATCCCACTGACACATTAACTATTGAATAAGTCAAAGCTAATACTTATCAATATTGCATATTGTTCCCCTCTTCCAGAGCATTTTGTCATCAAGAAAATATAAGAAACAATAAACTTTGTTAGGATGATGACGCCTTACTGTCCTGTCCAGCTTATTTCAGTTAAGGATTGCATCATTCAGAGTTAAGCCTGAAAATTTTAGTAATCATTATAAGTGACCACTGCTATCATTATTACATCACAGCAATATTGCTGACTCATAATATAATTTTGATCAAGCATTCAAGTAGAACAGAAAAGTCACAGCTAGGCTAACTGTAGGAGTCAGATTATACAGTTTACTGCCTACAATATCTTTGTTAGTATCTTTATCTAACGCTAGTTCACCTTTATCCGCAGGGTAACCTATATTCGTTGTGTTTACCCACATGGTATAAAGGGATATCAAGTCGACGGACGGTGGTTTCAAGTTGTAATATGTTCAAATATTGTAGTTTGAAACTGTCGTCCGTCTACGTGATACCCCTAACTACCCGTTTTTCAAAAGCAACGGATATAGGTCACCCTGCGGATAAAGGTGAACTAGCGTTATATGTAACAAACCAGCTTTGATAAAGCTGCATAGCAGCAGATGATCATTATACATATAATGGCTAATGTTATACTTTGGTGATTTCAGTTGGGGTATGTCTCAGTCAGTACAAAGAACTGTAATCATCAGCCTATTATTGATTATAATATCTGGTTTGGTGTCTGATTCAATTCTTATGGGAGTTTAGATTTATTGAAATTGCAGACAATGCAACATTTTTGGATCATTATTTGGATTTGTTGAGATAAATTCCATTCTTATGGGATTTTAACTTCATGTTAGGATCATTACTTGTAACAAGATCTTGTTCAGATAACAAAGAAGTGCAGGTGTGGCACACACACACAAACACACACAGACGCACACACACACACACACAAACACACACAGACGCACACACACACACACACAAACACACACAGACGCACACACACACACACACAAACACACACAGATGCCCACACACACAAACACACACAGACGCACACACACATACACACAAACACACACAGGTGAACACACACACACATACGCACACACACATACACACACACATACACACACAGATGCACACACACATACACAGACGCACACACCCTCAAACATACGCACTCGCACAAACACGCACACACACACACGTACACACACACACACACACACACACACACACACATACACACAAGTACACACACACACACATACACACACACCCGTACACACACACAAACCCGCACACACACAAAG